>NW_027142933.1:0-109385 GCF_026170545.1 Melanerpes formicivorus
TTCGAGAGTGAGCGAAACTAATGAAAACATTGTTGGGGTAAAACCTAAAGGGAAAGACCTAGCACCAAATCCAATTTGCCATCTGATCTAACTTCTGGAGGCAGTCAAAATGAGCATTTGAATTCTTCCCTACCTTATTCCTGTGCTGAGATACAGGCTGCTCCAACCTGCTGTAAAATGCTTGATTTCGAGAGTGAGCGAAACTAATGAAAACATTGTTGGGGTAAAACCTAAAGGGAAAGACCTAGCACCAAATCCAATTTGCCATCTGATCTAACTTCTGGAGGCAGTCAAAATGAGCCTTAGAATTCTTCCCTACCTTATTCCTGTGCTGAGATACAGGCTGCTCCAACCTGCTGTAAAATGCTTGATTTCGAGAGTGAGCGAAACTAATGAAAACATTGTTGGGGTAAAACCTAAAGGGAAAGACCTAGCACCAAATCCAGTTTGCCATCTGATCTAACTTCTGGAGGCAGTCAAAATGAGCCTTAGAATTCTTCCCTACCTTATTCCTGTGCTGAGATACAGGCTGCTCCAACCTGCTGTAAAATGCTTGATTTCGAGAGTGAGCGAAACTAATGAAAACATTGTTGGGGTAAAACCTAAAGGGAAAGACCTAGCACCAAATCCAATTTGCCATCTGATCTAACTTCTGGAGGCGGTCAAAATGATCCTTAGAATTCTTCCCTACCTTATTCCTGTGCTGAGATACAGGCTGCTCCAACCTGCTGTAAAATGCTTGATTTCGAGAGTGAGCGAAACTAATGAAAACATTGTTGGGGTAAAACCTAAAGGGAAAGACCTAGCACCAAATCCAATTTGCCATCTGATCTAACTTCTGGAGGCGGTCAAAATGAGCCTTAGAATTCTTCCCTACCTTATTCCTGTGCTGAGATACAGGCTGCTCCAACCTGCTGTAAAATGCTTGATTTCGAGAGTGAGCGAAACTAATGAAAACATTGTTGGGGTAAAACCTAAAGTGAAAGACCTAGCACCAAATCCAATTTGCCATCTGATCTAACTTCTGGAGGCAGTCAAAATGAGCCTTAGAATTCTTCCCTACCTTATTCCTGTGCTGAGATACAGGCTGCTCCAACCTGCTGTAAAATGCTTGATTTCGAGAGTGAGCGAAACTAATGAAAACATTGTTGGGGTAAAACCTAAAGGGAAAGACCTAGCACCAAATCCAATTTGCCATCTGATCTAACTTCTGGAGGCAGTCAAAATGAGCCTTAGAATTCTTCCCTACCTTATTCCTGTGCTGAGATACAGGCTGCTCCAACCTGCTGTAAAATGCTTGATTTCGAGAGTGAGCGAAACTAATGAAAACATTGTTGGGGTAAAACCTAAAGGGAAAGACCTAGCACCAAATCCAATTTGCCATCTGATCTAACTTCTGGAGGCAGTCAAAATGATCCTTAGAATTCTTCCCTACCTTATTCCTGTGCTGAGATACAGGCTGCTCCAACCTGCTGTAAAATGCTTGATTTCGAGAGTGAGCGAAACTAATGAAAACATTGTTGGGGTAAAACCTAAAGGGAAAGACCTAGCACCAAATCCAATTTGCCATCTGATCTAACTTCTGGAGGCAGTCAAAATGAGCCTTAGAATTCTTCCCTACCTTATTCCTGTGCTGAGATACAGGCTGCTCCAACCTGCTGTAAAATGCTTGATTTCGAGAGTGAGCGAAACTAATGAAAACATTGTTGGGGTAAAACCTAAAGGGAAAGACCTAGCACCAAATCCAATTTGCCATCTGATCTAACTTCTGGAGGCAGTCAAAATGAGCCTTAGAATTCTTCCCTACCTTATTCCTGTGCTGAGATACAGGCTGCTCCAACCTGCTGTAAAATGCTTGATTTCGAGAGTGAGCGAAACTAATGAAAACATTGTTGGGGTAAAACCTAAAGGGAAAGACCTAGCACCAAATCCAATTTGCCATCTGATCTAACTTCTGGAGGCAGTCAAAATGAGCCTTAGAATTCTTCCCTACCTTATTCCTGTGCTGAGATACAGGCTGCTCCAACCTGCTGTAAAATGCTTGATTTCGAGAGTGAGCGAAACTAATGAAAACATTGTTGGGGTAAAACCTAAAGGGAAAGACCTAGCACCAAATCCAATTTGCCATCTGATCTAACTTCTGGAGGCAGTCAAAATGATCCTTAGAATTCTTCCCTACCTTATTCCTGTGCTGAGATACAGGCTGCTCCAACCTGCTGTAAAATGCTTGATTTCGAGAGTGAGCGAAACTAATGAAAACATTGTTGGGGTAAAACCTAAAGGGAAAGACCTAGCACCAAATCCAATTTGCCATCTGATCTAACTTCTGGAGGCAGTCAAAATGAGCCTTAGAATTCTTCCCTACCTTATTCCTGTGCTGAGATACAGGCTGCTCCAACCTGCTGTAAAATGCTTGATTTCGAGAGTGAGCGAAACTAATGAAAACATTGTTGGGGTAAAACCTAAAGGGAAAGACCTAGCACCAAATCCAATTTGCCATCTGATCTAACTTCTGGAGGCAGTCAAAATGATCCTTAGAATTCTTCCCTACCTTATTCCTGTGCTGAGATACAGGCTGCTCCAACCTGCTGTAAAATGCTTGATTTCGAGAGTGAGCGAAACTAATGAAAACATTGTTGGGGTAAAACCTAAAGGGAAAGACCTAGCACCAAATCCAATTTGCCATCTGATCTAACTTCTGGAGGCAGTCAAAATGAGCCTTAGAATTCTTCCCTACCTTATTCCTGTGCTGAGATACAGGCTGCTCCAACCTGCTGTAAAATGCTTGATTTCGAGAGTGAGCGAAACTAATGAAAACATTGTTGGGGTAAAACCTAAAGGGAAAGACCTAGCACCAAATCCAATTTGCCATCTGATCTAACTTCTGGAGGCAGTCAAAATGAGCCTTAGAATTCTTCCCTACCTTATTCCTGTGCTGAGATACAGGCTGCTCCAACCTGCTGTAAAATGCTTGATTTCGAGAGTGAGCGAAACTAATGAAAACATTGTTGGGGTAAAACCTAAAGGGAAAGACCTAGCACCAAATCCAATTTGCCATCTGATCTAACTTCTGGAGGCAGTCAAAATGATCCTTAGAATTCTTCCCTACCTTATTCCTGTGCTGAGATACAGGCTGCTCCAACCTGCTGTAAAATGCTTGATTTCGAGAGTGAGCGAAACTAATGAAAACATTGTTGGGGTAAAACCTAAAGGGAAAGACCTAGCACCAAATCCAATTTGCCATCTGATCTAACTTCTAGAGGCAGTCAAAATGAGCATTTGAATTCTTCCCTACCTTATTCCTGTGCTGAGATACAGGCTGCTCCAACCTGCTGTAAAATGCTTGATTTCGAGAGTGAGCGAAACTAATGAAAACATTGTTGGGGTAAAACCTAAAGGGAAAGACCTAGCACCAAATCCAATTTGCCATCTGATCTAACTTCTGGAGGCAGTCAAAATGATCCTTAGAATTCTTCCCTACCTTATTCCTGTGCTGAGATACAGGCTGCTCCAACCTGCTGTAAAATGCTTGATTTCGAGAGTGAGCGAAACTAATGAAAACATTGTTGGGGTAAAACCTAAAGGGAAAGACCTAGCACCAAATCCAATTTGCCATCTGATCTAACTTCTGGAGGCAGTCAAAATGAGCCTTAGAATTCTTCCCTACCTTATTCCTGTGCTGAGATACAGGCTGCTCCAACCTGCTGTAAAATGCTTGATTTCGAGAGTGAGCGAAACTAATGAAAACATTGTTGGGGTAAAACCTAAAGGGAAAGACCTAGCACCAAATCCAATTTGCCATCTGATCTAACTTCTGGAGGCAGTCAAAATGATCCTTAGAATTCTTCCCTACCTTATTCCTGTGCTGAGATACAGGCTGCTCCAACCTGCTGTAAAATGCTTGATTTCGAGAGTGAGCGAAACTAATGAAAACATTGTTGGGGTAAAACCTAAAGGGAAAGACCTAGCACCAAATCCAATTTGCCATCTGATCTAACTTCTGGAGGCAGTCAAAATGATCCTTAGAATTCTTCCCTACCTTATTCCTGTGCTGAGATACAGGCTGCTCCAACCTGCTGTAAAATGCTTGATTTCGAGAGTGAGCGAAACTAATGAAAAACATTGTTGGGGTAAAACCTAAAGGGAAAGACCTAGCACCAAATCCAATTTGCCATCTGATCTAACTTCTGGAGGCAGTCAAAATGAGCCTTAGAATTCTTCCCTACCTTATTCCTGTGCTGAGATACAGGCTGCTCCAACCTGCTGTAAAATGCTTGATTTCGAGAGTGAGCGAAACTAATGAAAACATTGTTGGGGTAAAACCTAAAGGGAAAGACCTAGCACCAAATCCAATTTGCCATCTGATCTAACTTCTGGAGGCAGTCAAAATGAGCCTTAGAATTCTTCCCTACCTTATTCCTGTGCTGAGATACAGGCTGCTCCAACCTGCTGTAAAATGCTTGATTTCGAGAGTGAGCGAAACTAATGAAAACATTGTTGGGGTAAAACCTAAAGGGAAAGACCTAGCACCAAATCCAATTTGCCATCTGATCTAACTTCTGGAGGCAGTCAAAATGAGCCTTAGAATTCTTCCCTACCTTATTCCTGTGCTGAGATACAGGCTGCTCCAACCTGCTGTAAAATGCTTGATTTCGAGAGTGAGCGAAACTAATGAAAACATTGTTGGGGTAAAACCTAAAGGGAAAGACCTAGCACCAAATCCAATTTGCCATCTGATCTAACTTCTGGAGGCAGTCAAAATGATCCTTAGAATTCTTCCCTACCTTATTCCTGTGCTGAGATACAGGCTGCTCCAACCTGCTGTAAAATGCTTGATTTCGAGAGTGAGCGAAACTAATGAAAACATTGTTGGGGTAAAACCTAAAGGGAAAGACCTAGCACCAAATCCAATTTGCCATCTGATCTAACTTCTGGAGGCAGTCAAAATGATCCTTAGAATTCTTCCCTACCTTATTCCTGTGCTGAGATACAGGCTGCTCCAACCTGCTGTAAAATGCTTGATTTCGAGAGTGAGCGAAACTAATGAAAACATTGTTGGGGTAAAACCTAAAGGGAAAGACCTAGCACCAAATCCAATTTGCCATCTGATCTAACTTCTGGAGGCAGTCAAAATGATCCTTAGAATTCTTCCCTACCTTATTCCTGTGCTGAGATACAGGCTGCTCCAACCTGCTGTAAAATGCTTGATTTCGAGAGTGAGCGAAACTAATGAAAACATTGTTGGGGTAAAACCTAAAGGGAAAGACCTAGCACCAAATCCAATTTGCCATCTGATCTAACTTCTGGAGGCAGTCAAAATGAGCCTTAGAATTCTTCCCTACCTTATTCCTGTGCTGAGATACAGGCTGCTCCAACCTGCTGTAAAATGCTTGATTTCGAGAGTGAGCGAAACTAATGAAAACATTGTTGGGGTAAAACCTAAAGGGAAAGACCTAGCACCAAATCCAATTTGCCATCTGATCTAACTTCTGGAGGCAGTCAAAATGAGCCTTAGAATTCTTCCCTACCTTATTCCTGTGCTGAGATACAGGCTGCTCCAACCTGCTGTAAAATGCTTGATTTCGAGAGTGAGCGAAACTAATGAAAACATTGTTGGGGTAAAACCTAAAGGGAAAGACCTAGCACCAAATCCAATTTGCCATCTGATCTAACTTCTGGAGGCAGTCAAAATGAGCATTTGAATTCTTCCCTACCTTATTCCTGTGCTGAGATACAGGCTGCTCCAACCTGCTGTAAAATGCTTGATTTCGAGAGTGAGCGAAACTAATGAAAACATTGTTGGGGTAAAACCTAAAGGGAAAGACCTAGCACCAAATCCAATTTGCCATCTGATCTAACTTCTGGAGGCAGTCAAAATGAGCCTTAGAATTCTTCCCTACCTTATTCCTGTGCTGAGATACAGGCTGCTCCAACCTGCTGTAAAATGCTTGATTTCGAGAGTGAGCGAAACTAATGAAAACATTGTTGGGGTAAAACCTAAAGGGAAAGACCTAGCACCAAATCCAATTTGCCATCTGATCTAACTTCTGGAGGCAGTCAAAATGAGCCTTAGAATTCTTCCCTACCTTATTCCTGTGCTGAGATACAGGCTGCTCCAACCTGCTGTAAAATGCTTGATTTCGAGAGTGAGCGAAACTAATGAAAACATTGTTGGGGTAAAACCTAAAGGGAAAGACCTAGCACCAAATCCAATTTGCCATCTGATCTAACTTCTGGAGGCAGTCAAAATGAGCATTTGAATTCTTCCCTACCTTATTCCTGTGCTGAGATACAGGCTGCTCCAACCTGCTGTAAAATGCTTGATTTCGAGAGTGAGCGAAACTAATGAAAACATTGTTGGGGTAAAACCTAAAGGGAAAGACCTAGCACCAAATCCAATTTGCCATCTGATCTAACTTCTGGAGGCAGTCAAAATGATCCTTAGAATTCTTCCCTACCTTATTCCTGTGCTGAGATACAGGCTGCTCCAACCTGCTGTAAAATGCTTGATTTCGAGAGTGAGCGAAACTAATGAAAACATTGTTGGGGTAAAACCTAAAGGGAAAGACCTAGCACCAAATCCAATTTGCCATCTGATCTAACTTCTGGAGGCAGTCAAAATGAGCCTTAGAATTCTTCCCTACCTTATTCCTGTGCTGAGATACAGGCTGCTCCAACCTGCTGTAAAATGCTTGATTTCGAGAGTGAGCGAAACTAATGAAAAACATTGTTGGGGTAAAACCTAAAGGGAAAGACCTAGCACCAAATCCAATTTGCCATCTGATCTAACTTCTGGAGGCAGTCAAAATGAGCCTTAGAATTCTTCCCTACCTTATTCCTGTGCTGAGATACAGGCTGCTCCAACCTGCTGTAAAATGCTTGATTTCGAGAGTGAGCGAAACTAATGAAAACATTGTTGGGGTAAAACCTAAAGGGAAAGACCTAGCACCAAATCCAATTTGCCATCTGATCTAACTTCTGGAGGCAGTCAAAATGAGCCTTAGAATTCTTCCCTACCTTATTCCTGTGCTGAGATACAGGCTGCTCCAACCTGCTGTAAAATGCTTGATTTCGAGAGTGAGCGAAACTAATGAAAACATTGTTGGGGTAAAACCTAAAGGGAAAGACCTAGCACCAAATCCAATTTGCCATCTGATCTAACTTCTGGAGGCAGTCAAAATGAGCCTTAGAATTCTTCCCTACCTTATTCCTGTGCTGAGATACAGGCTGCTCCAACCTGCTGTAAAATGCTTGATTTCGAGAGTGAGCGAAACTAATGAAAACATTGTTGGGGTAATACCTAAAGGGAAAGACCTAGCACCAAATCCAATTTGCCATCTGATCTAACTTCTGGAGGCAGTCAAAATGAGCATTTGAATTCTTCCCTACCTTATTCCTGTGCTGAGATACAGGCTGCTCCAACCTGCTGTAAAATGCTTGATTTCGAGAGTGAGCGAAACTAATGAAAACATAGTTGGGGTAAAACCTAAAGGGAAAGACCTAGCACCAAATCCAATTTGCCATCTGATCTAACTTCTGGAGGCAGTCAAAATGATCCTTAGAATTCTTCCCTACCTTATTCCTGTGCTGAGATACAGGCTGCTCCAACCTGCTGTAAAATGCTTGATTTCGAGAGTGAGCGAAACTAATGAAAACATTGTTGGGGTAAAACCTAAAGGGAAAGACCTAGCACCAAATCCAATTTGCCATCTGATCTAACTTCTGGAGGCAGTCAAAATGATCCTTAGAATTCTTCCCTACCTTATTCCTGTGCTGAGATACAGGCTACTCCAACCTGCTGTAAAATGCTTGATTTCGAGAGTGAGCGAAACTAATGAAAACATTGTTGGGGTAAAACCTAAAGGGAAAGACCTAGCACCAAATCCAATTTGCCATCTGATCTAACTTCTGGAGGCGGTCAAAATGAGCCTTAGAATTCTTCCCTACCTTATTCCTGTGCTGAGATACAGGCTGCTCCAACCTGCTGTAAAATGCTTGATTTCGAGAGTGAGCGAAACTAATGAAAACATTGTTGGGGTAAAACCTAAAGGGAAAGACCTAGCACCAAATCCAATTTGCCATCTGATCTAACTT
Organism: Melanerpes formicivorus; assembly: GCF_026170545.1. Classification (NCBI taxonomy): domain Eukaryota; kingdom Metazoa; phylum Chordata; class Aves; order Piciformes; family Picidae; genus Melanerpes; species Melanerpes formicivorus. The sequence goes on from NW_027142933.1 coordinate 8,095, forward strand.
CTGGAGGCGGTCAAAATGAGCCTTAGAATTCTTCCCTACCTTATTCCTGTGCTGAGATACAGGCTGCTCCAACCTGCTGTAAAATGCTTGATTTCGAGAGTGAGCGAAACTAATGAAAACATTGTTGGGGTAAAACCTAAAGGGAAAGACCTAGCACCAAATCCAATTTGCCATCTGATCTAACTTCTGGAGGCAGTCAAAATGATCCTTAGAATTCTTCCCTACCTTATTCCTGTGCTGAGATACAGGCTGCTCCAACCTGCTGTAAAATGCTTGATTTCGAGAGTGAGCGAAACTAATGAAAACATTGTTGGGGTAAAACCTAAAGTGAAAGACCTAGCACCAAATCCAATTTGCCATCTGATCTAACTTCTGGAGGCAGTCAAAATGATCCTTAGAATTCTTCCCTACCTTATTCCTGTGCTGAGATACAGGCTGCTCCAACCTGCTGTAAAATGCTTGAGTTCGAGAGTGAGCGAAACTAATGAAAACATTGTTGGGGTAAAACCTAAAGGGAAAGACCTAGCACCAAATCCAATTTGCCATCTGATCTAACTTCTGGAGGCAGTCAAAATGATCCTTAGAATTCTTCCCTACCTTATTCCTGTGCTGAGATACAGGCTGCTCCAACCTGCTGTAAAATGCTTGATTTCGAGAGTGAGCGAAACTAATGAAAACATTGTTGGGGTAAAACCTAAAGGGAAAGACCTAGCACCAAATCCAATTTGCCATCTGATCTAACTTCTGGAGGCAGTCAAAATGAGCATTTGAATTCTTCCCTACCTTATTCCTGTGCTGAGATACAGGCTGCTCCAACCTGCTGTAAAATGCTTGATTTCGAGAGTGAGCGAAACTAATGAAAACATTGTTGGGGTAAAACCTAAAGGGAAAGACCTAGCACCAAATCCAGTTTGCCATCTGATCTAACTTCTGGAGGCAGTCAAAATGAGCCTTAGAATTCTTCCCTACCTTATTCCTGTGCTGAGATACAGGCTGCTCCAACCTGCTGTAAAATGCTTGATTTCGAGAGTGAGCGAAACTAATGAAAACATTGTTGGGGTAAAACCTAAAGGGAAAGACCTAGCACCAAATCCAATTTGCCATCTGATCTAACTTCTGGAGGCGGTCAAAATGATCCTTAGAATTCTTCCCTACCTTATTCCTGTGCTGAGATACAGGCTGCTCCAACCTGCTGTAAAATGCTTGATTTCGAGAGTGAGCGAAACTAATGAAAACATTGTTGGGGTAAAACCTAAAGGGAAAGACCTAGCACCAAATCCAATTTGCCATCTGATCTAACTTCTGGAGGCAGTCAAAATGAGCCTTAGAATTCTTCCCTACCTTATTCCTGTGCTGAGATACAGGCTGCTCCAACCTGCTGTAAAATGCTTGATTTCGAGAGTGAGCGAAACTAATGAAAACATTGTTGGGGTAAAACCTAAAGGGAAAGACCTAGCACCAAATCCAATTTGCCATCTGATCTAACTTCTGGAGGCAGTCAAAATGAGCCTTAGAATTCTTCCCTACCTTATTCCTGTGCTGAGATACAGGCTGCTCCAACCTGCTGTAAAATGCTTGATTTCGAGAGTGAGCGAAACTAATGAAAACATTGTTGGGGTAAAACCTAAAGGGAAAGACCTAGCACCAAATCCAATTTGCCATCTGATCTAACTTCTGGAGGCAGTCAAAATGAGCATTTGAATTCTTCCCTACCTTATTCCTGTGCTGAGATACAGGCTGCTCCAACCTGCTGTAAAATGCTTGATTTCGAGAGTGAGCGAAACTAATGAAAACATTGTTGGGGTAAAACCTAAAGGGAAAGACCTAGCACCAAATCCAATTTGCCATCTGATCTAACTTCTGGAGGCAGTCAAAATGATCCTTAGAATTCTTCCCTACCTTATTCCTGTGCTGAGATACAGGCTGCTCCAACCTGCTGTAAAATGCTTGATTTCGAGAGTGAGCGAAACTAATGAAAACATTGTTGGGTAAAACCTAAAGGGAAAGACCTAGCACCAAATCCAATTTGCCATCTGATCTAACTTCTGGAGGCAGTCAAAATGAGCATTTGAATTCTTCCCTACCTTATTCCTGTGCTGAGATACAGGCTGCTCCAACCTGCTGTAAAATGCTTGATTTCGAGAGTGAGCGAAACTAATGAAAACATTGTTGGGGTAAAACCTAAAGGGAAAGACCTAGCACCAAATCCAATTTGCCATCTGATCTAACTTCTGGAGGCAGTCAAAATGAGCCTTAGAATTCTTCCCTACCTTATTCCTGTGCTGAGATACAGGCTGCTCCAACCTGCTGTAAAATGCTTGATTTCGAGAGTGAGCGAAACTAATGAAAACATTGTTGGGGTAAAACCTAAAGGGAAAGACCTAGCACCAAATCCAATTTGCCATCTGATCTAACTTCTGGAGGCAGTCAAAATGAGCCTTAGAATTCTTCCCTACCTTATTCCTGTGCTGAGATACAGGCTGCTCCAACCTGCTGTAAAATGCTTGATTTCGAGAGTGAGCGAAACTAATGAAAACATTGTTGGGGTAAAACCTAAAGGGAAAGACCTAGCACCAAATCCAATTTGCCATCTGATCTAACTTCTGGAGGCAGTCAAAATGAGCCTTAGAATTCTTCCCTACCTTATTCCTGTGCTGAGATACAGGCTGCTCCAACCTGCTGTAAAATGCTTGCTTTCGAGAGTGAGCGAAACTAATGAAAACATTGTTGGGGTAAAACCTAAAGGGAAAGACCTAGCACCAAATCCAATTTGCCATCTGATCTAACTTCTGGAGGCAGTCAAAATGATCCTTAGAATTCTTCCCTACCTTATTCCTGTGCTGAGATACAGGCTGCTCCAACCTGCCTGTAAAATGCTTGAGTTCGAGAGTGAGCGAAACTAATGAAAACATTGTTGGGGTAAAACCTAAAGGGAAAGACCTAGCACCAAATCCAATTTGCCATCTGATCTAACTTCTGGAGGCAGTCAAAATGATCCTTAGAATTCTTCCCTACCTTATTCCTGTGCTGAGATACAGGCTGCTCCAACCTGCTGTAAAATGCTTGATTTCGAGAGTGAGCGAAACTAATGAAAACATTGTTGGGGTAAAACCTAAAGGGAAAGACCTAGCACCAAATCCAATTTGCCATCTGATCTAACTTCTGGAGGCAGTCAAAATGAGCATTTGAATTCTTCCCTACCTTATTCCTGTGCTGAGATACAGGCTGCTCCAACCTGCTGTAAAATGCTTGATTTCGAGAGTGAGCGAAACTAATGAAAACATTGTTGGGGTAAAACCTAAAGGGAAAGACCTAGCACCAAATCCAATTTGCCATCTGATCTAACTTCTGGAGGCGGTCAAAATGATCCTTAGAATTCTTCCCTACCTTATTCCTGTGCTGAGATACAGGCTGCTCCAACCTGCTGTAAAATGCTTGATTTCGAGAGTGAGCGAAACTAATGAAAACATTGTTGGGGTAAAACCTAAAGGGAAAGACCTAGCACCAAATCCAATTTGCCATCTGATCTAACTTCTGGAGGCAGTCAAAATGAGCCTTAGAATTCTTCCCTACCTTATTCCTGTGCTGAGATACAGGCTGCTCCAACCTGCTGTAAAATGCTTGATTTCGAGAGTGAGCGAAACTAATGAAAACATTGTTGGGGTAAAACCTAAAGGGAAAGACCTAGCACCAAATCCAATTTGCCATCTGATCTAACTTCTGGAGGCAGTCAAAATGAGCATTTGAATTCTTCCCTACCTTATTCCTGTGCTGAGATACAGGCTGCTCCAACCTGCTGTAAAATGCTTGATTTCGAGAGTGAGCGAAACTAATGAAAACATTGTTGGGGTAAAACCTAAAGGGAAAGACCTAGCACCAAATCCAATTTGCCATCTGATCTAACTTCTGGAGGCAGTCAAAATGAGCCTTAGAATTCTTCCCTACCTTATTCCTGTGCTGAGATACAGGCTGCTCCAACCTGCTGTAAAATGCTTGATTTCGAGAGTGAGCGAAACTAATGAAAACATTGTTGGGGTAAAACCTAAGGGAAAGACCTAGCACCAAATCCAATTTGCCATCTGATCTAACTTCTGGAGGCAGTCAAAATGAGCATTTGAATTCTTCCCTACCTTATTCCTGTGCTGAGATACAGGCTGCTCCAACCTGCTGTAAAATGCTTGATTTCGAGAGTGAGCGAAACTAATGAAAACATTGTTGGGGTAAAACCTAAAGGGAAAGACCTAGCACCAAATCCAATTTGCCATCTGATCTAACTTCTGGAGGCAGTCAAAATGAGCCTTAGAATTCTTCCCTACCTTATTCCTGTGCTGAGATACAGGCTGCTCCAACCTGCTGTAAAATGCTTGATTCGAGAGTGAGCGAAACTAATGAAAACATTGTTGGGGTAAAACCTAAAGGGAAAGACCTAGCACCAAATCCAATTTGCCATCTGATCTAACTTCTGGAGGCAGTCAAAATGAGCCTTAGAATTCTTCCCTACCTTATTCCTGTGCTGAGATACAGGCTGCTCCAACCTGCTGTAAAATGCTTGATTTCGAGAGTGAGCGAAACTAATGAAAACATTGTTGGGGTAAAACCTAAAGGGAAAGACCTAGCACCAAATCCAATTTGCCATCTGATCTAACTTCTGGAGGCAGTCAAAATGAGCCTTAGAATTCTTCCCTACCTTATTCCTGTGCTGAGATACAGGCTGCTCCAACCTGCTGTAAAATGCTTGATTTCGAGAGTGAGCGAAACTAATGAAAACATTGTTGGGGTAAAACCTAAAGGGAAAGACCTAGCACCAAATCCAATTTGCCATCTGATCTAACTTCTGGAGGCAGTCAAAATGATCCTTAGAATTCTTCCCTACCTTATTCCTGTGCTGAGATACAGGCTGCTCCAACCTGCTGTAAAATGCTTGAGTTCGAGAGTGAGCGAAACTAATGAAAACATTGTTGGGGTAAAACCTAAAGGGAAAGACCTAGCACCAAATCCAATTTGCCATCTGATCTAACTTCTGGAGGCAGTCAAAATGAGCCTTAGAATTCTTCCCTACCTTATTCCTGTGCTGAGATACAGGCTGCTCCAACCTGCTGTAAAATGCTTGATTTCGAGAGTGAGCGAAACTAATGAAAACATTGTTGGGGTAAAACCTAAAGGGAAAGACCTAGCACCAAATCCAATTTGCCATCTGATCTAACTTCTGGAGGCAGTCAAAATGATCCTTAGAATTCTTCCCTACCTTATTCCTGTGCTGAGATACAGGCTGCTCCAACCTGCTGTAAAATGCTTGATTTCGAGAGTGAGCGAAACTAATGAAAACATTGTTGGGGTAAAACCTAAAGGGAAAGACCTAGCACCAAATCCAATTTGCCATCTGATCTAACTTCTGGAGGCGGTCAAAATGATCCTTAGAATTCTTCCCTACCTTATTCCTGTGCTGAGATACAGGCTGCTCCAACCTGCTGTAAAATGCTTGATTTCGAGAGTGAGCGAAACTAATGAAAACATTGTTGGGGTAAAACCTAAAGGGAAAGACCTAGCACCAAATCCAATTTGCCATCTGATCTAACTTCTGGAGGCAGTCAAAATGAGCCTTAGAATTCTTCCCTACCTTATTCCTGTGCTGAGATACAGGCTGCTCCAACCTGCTGTAAAATGCTTGATTTCGAGAGTGAGCGAAACTAATGAAAACATTGTTGGGGTAAAACCTAAAGGGAAAGACCTAGCACCAAATCCAATTTGCCATCTGATCTAACTTCTGGAGGCAGTCAAAATGAGCCTTAGAATTCTTCCCTACCTTATTCCTGTGCTGAGATACAGGCTGCTCCAACCTGCTGTAAAATGCTTGATTTCGAGAGTGAGCGAAACTAATGAAAACATTGTTGGGGTAAAACCTAAAGGGAAAGACCTAGCACCAAATCCAATTTGCCATCTGATCTAACTTCTGGAGGCAGTCAAAATGATCCTTAGAATTCTTCCCTACCTTATTCCTGTGCTGAGATACAGGCTGCTCCAACCTGCTGTAAAATGCTTGATTTCGAGAGTGAGCGAAACTAATGAAAACATTGTTGGGGTAAAACCTAAAGGGAAAGACCTAGCACCAAATCCAATTTGCCATCTGATCTAACTTCTGGAGGCAGTCAAAAATGAGCATTTGAATTCTTCCCTACCTTATTCCTGTGCTGAGATACAGGCTGCTCCAACCTGCTGTAAAATGCTTGATTTCGAGAGTGAGCGAACTAATGAAAACATTGTTGGGGTAAAACCTAAAGGGAAAGACCTAGCACCAAATCCAATTTGCCATCTGATCTAACTTCTGGAGGCAGTCAAAATGAGCCTTAGAATTCTTCCCTACCTTATTCCTGTGCTGAGATACAGGCTGCTCCAACCTGCTGTAAAATGCTTGATTTCGAGAGTGAGCGAAACTAATGAAAACATTGTTGGGGTAAAACCTAAAGGGAAAGACCTAGCACCAAATCCAATTTGCCATCTGATCTAACTTCTGGAGGCAGTCAAAATGAGCCTTAGAATTCTTCCCTACCTTATTCCTGTGCTGAGATACAGGCTGCTCCAACCTGCTGTAAAATGCTTGATTTCGAGAGTGAGCGAAACTAATGAAAACATTGTTGGGGTAAAACCTAAAGGGAAAGACCTAGCACCAAATCCAATTTGCCATCTGATCTAACTTCTGGAGGCAGTCAAAATGAGCCTTAGAATTCTTCCCTACCTTATTCCTGTGCTGAGATACAGGCTGCTCCAACCTGCTGTAAAATGCTTGATTTCGAGAGTGAGCGAAACTAATGAAAACATTGTTGGGGTAAAACCTAAAGGGAAAGACCTAGCACCAAATCCAATTTGCCATCTGATCTAACTTCTGGAGGCAGTCAAAATGAGCCTTAGAATTCTTCCCTACCTTATTCCTGTGCTGAGATACAGGCTGCTCCAACCTGCTGTAAAATGCTTGATTTCGAGAGTGAGCGAAACTAATGAAAACATTGTTGGGGTAAAACCTAAAGGGAAAGACCTAGCACCAAATCCAATTTGCCATCTGATCTAACTTCTGGAGGCAGTCAAAATGAGCCTTAGAATTCTTCCCTACCTTATTCCTGTGCTGAGATACAGGCTGCTCCAACCTGCTGTAAAATGCTTGATTTCGAGAGTGAGCGAAACTAATGAAAACATTGTTGGGGTAAAACCTAAAGGGAAAGACCTAGCACCAAATCCAATTTGCCATCTGATCTAACTTCTGGAGGCAGTCAAAATGAGCCTTAGAATTCTTCTCTACCTTATTCCTGTGCTGAGATACAGGCTGCTCCAACCTGCTGTAAAATGCTTGATTTCGAGAGTGAGCGAAACTAATGAAAACATTGTTGGGGTAAAACCTAAAGGGAAAGACCTAGCACCAAATCCAATTTGCCATCTGATCTAACTTCTGGAGGCAGTCAAAATGAGCCTTAGAATTCTTCCCTACCTTATTCCTGTGCTGAGATACAGGCTGCTCCAACCTGCTGTAAAATGCTTGATTTCGAGAGTGAGCGAAACTAATGAAAACATTGTTGGGGTAAAACCTAAAGGGAAAGACCTAGCACCAAATCCAATTTGCCATCTGATCTAACTTCTGGAGGCAGTCAAAATGATCCTTAGAATTCTTCCCTACCTTATTCCTGTGCTGAGATACAGGCTGCTCCAACCTGCTGTAAAATGCTTGATTTCGAGAGTGAGCGAAACTAATGAAAACATTGTTGGGGTAAAACCTAAAGGGAAAGACCTAGCACCAAATCCAATTTGCCATCTGATCTAACTTCTGGAGGCAGTCAAAATGATCCTTAGAATTCTTCGCTACCTTATTCCTGTGCTGAGATACAGGCTGCTCCAACCTGCTGTAAAATGCTTGATTTCGAGAGTGAGCGAAACTAATGAAAACATTGTTGGGGTAAAACCTAAAGGGAAAGACCTAGCACCAAATCCAATTTGCCATCTGATCTAACTTCTGGAGGCAGTCAAAATGAGCCTTAGAATTCTTCCCTACCTTATTCCTGTGCTGAGATACAGGCTGCTCCAACCTGCTGTAAAATGCTTGATTTCGAGAGTGAGCGAAACTAATGAAAACATTGTTGGGGTAAAACCTAAAGGGAAAGACCTAGCACCAAATCCAATTTGCCATCTGATCTAACTTCTGGAGGCAGTCAAAATGAGCCTTAGAATTCTTCCCTACCTTATTCCTGTGCTGAGATACAGGCTGCTCCAACCTGCTGTAGAATGCTTGATTTCGAGAGTGAGCGAAACTAATGAAAACATTGTTGGGGTAAAACCTAAAGGGAAAGACCTAGCACCAAATCCAATTTGCCATCTGATCTAACTTCTGGAGGCGGTCAAAATGATCCTTAGAATTCTTCCCTACCTTATTCCTGTGCTGAGATACAGGCTGCTCCAACCTGCTGTAAAATGCTTGATTTCGAGAGTGAGCGAAACTAATGAAAACATTGTTGGGGTAAAACCTAAAGGGAAAGACCTAGCACCAAATCCAATTTGCCATCTGATCTAACTTCTGGAGGCAGTCAAAATGATCCTTAGAATTCTTCCCTACCTTATTCCTGTGCTGAGATACAGGCTGCTCCAACCTGCTGTAAAATGCTTGATTTCGAGAGTGAGCGAAACTAATGAAAACATTGTTGGGGTAAAACCTAAAGGGAAAGACCTAGCACCAAATCCAATTTGCCATCTGATCTAACTTCTGGAGGCAGTCAAAATGAGCATTTGAATTCTTCCCTACCTTATTCCTGTGCTGAGATACAGGCTGCTCCAACCTGCTGTAAAATGCTTGATTTCGAGAGTGAGCGAAACTAATGAAAACATTGTTGGGGTAAAACCTAAAGGGAAAGACCTAGCACCAAATCCAATTTGCCATCTGATCTAACTTCTGGAGGCAGTCAAAATGAGCCTTAGAATTCTTCCCTACCTTATTCCTGTGCTGAGATACAGGCTGCTCCAACCTGCTGTAAAATGCTTGATTTCGAGAGTGAGCGAAACTAATGAAAACATTGTTGGGGTAAAACCTAAAGGGAAAGACCTAGCACCAAATCCAATTTGCCATCTGATCTAACTTCTGGAGGCAGTCAAAATGATCCTTAGAATTCTTCCCTACCTTATTCCTGTGCTGAGATACAGGCTGCTCCAACCTGCTGTAAAATGCTTGATTTCGAGAGTGAGCGAAACTAATGAAAACATTGTTGGGGTAAAACCTAAAGGGAAAGACCTAGCACCAAATCCAATTTGCCATCTGATCTAACTTCTGGAGGCAGTCAAAATGATCCTTAGAATTCTTCCCTACCTTATTCCTGTGCTGAGATACAGGCTGCTCCAACCTGCTGTAAAATGCTTGATTTCGAGAGTGAGCGAAACTAATGAAAACATTGTTGGGGTAAAACCTAAAGGGAAAGACCTAGCACCAAATCCAATTTGCCATCTGATCTAACTTCTGGAGGCAGTCAAAATGAGCCTTAGAATTCTTCCCTACCTTATTCCTGTGCTGAGATACAGGCTGCTCCAACCTGCTGTAAAATGCTTGATTTCGAGAGTGAGCGAAACTAATGAAAACATTGTTGGGGTAAAACCTAAAGGGAAAGACCTAGCACCAAATCCAATTTGCCATCTGATCTAACTTCTGGAGGCAGTCAAAATGAGCCTTAGAATTCTTCCCTACCTTATTCCTGTGCTGAGATACAGGCTGCTCCAACCTGCTGTAAAATGCTTGATTTCGAGAGTGAGCGAAACTAATGAAAACATTGTTGGGGTAAAACCTAAAGGGAAAGACCTAGCACCAAATCCAATTTGCCATCTGATCTAACTTCTGGAGGCAGTCAAAATGAGCCTTAGAATTCTTCCCTACCTTATTCCTGTGCTGAGATACAGGCTGCTCCAACCTGCTGTAAAATGCTTGATTTCGAGAGTGAGCGAAACTAATGAAAACATTGTTGGGGTAAAACCTAAAGGGAAAGACCTAGCACCAAATCCAATTTGCCATCTGATCTAACTTCTGGAGGCAGTCAAAATGATCCTTAGAATTCTTCCCTACCTTATTCCTGTGCTGAGATACAGGCTGCTCCAACCTGCTGTAAAATGCTTGATTTCGAGAGTGAGCGAAACTAATGAAAACATTGTTGGGGTAAAACCTAAAGGGAAAGACCTAGCACCAAATCCAATTTGCCATCTGATCTAACTTCTGGAGGCAGTCAAAATGAGCCTTAGAATTCTTCCCTACCTTATTCCTGTGCTGAGATACAGGCTGCTCCAACCTGCTGTAAAATGCTTGATTTCGAGAGTGAGCGAAACTAATGAAAACATTGTTGGGGTAAAACCTAAAGGGAAAGACCTAGCACCAAATCCAATTTGCCATCTGATCTAACTTCTGGAGGCAGTCAAAATGATCCTTAGAATTCTTCCCTACCTTATTCCTGTGCTGAGATACAGGCTGCTCCAACCTGCTGTAAAATGCTTGATTTCGAGAGTGAGCGAAACTAATGAAAACATTGTTGGGGTAAAACCTAAAGGGAAAGACCTAGCACCAAATCCAATTTGCCATCTGATCTAACTTCTGGAGGCAGTCAAAATGAGCATTTGAATTCTTCCCTACCTTATTCCTGTGCTGAGATACAGGCTGCTCCAACCTGCTGTAAAATGCTTGATTTCGAGAGTGAGCGAAACTAATGAAAACATTGTTGGGGTAAAACCTAAAGGGAAAGACCTAGCACCAAATCCAATTTGCCATCTGATCTAACTTCTGGAGGCAGTCAAAATGAGCATTTGAATTCTTCCCTACCTTATTCCTGTGCTGAGATACAGGCTGCTCCAACCTGCTGTAAAATGCTTGATTTCGAGAGTGAGCGAAACTAATGAAAACATTGTTGGGGTAAAACCTAAAGGGAAAGACCTAGCACCAAATCCAATTTGCCATCTGATCTAACTTCTGGAGGCAGTCAAAATGAGCCTTAGAATTCTTCCCTACCTTATTCCTGTGCTGAGATACAGGCTGCTCCAACCTGCTGTAAAATGCTTGATTTCGAGAGTGAGCGAAACTAATGAAAACATTGTTGGGGTAAAACCTAAAGGGAAAGACCTAGCACCAAATCCAATTTGCCATCTGATCTAACTTCTGGAGGCAGTCAAAATGAGCCTTAGAATTCTTCCCTACCTTATTCCTGTGCTGAGATACAGGCTGCTCCAACCTGCTGTAAAATGCTTGATTTCGAGAGTGAGCGAAACTAATGAAAACATTGTTGGGGTAAAACCTAAAGGGAAAGACCTAGCACCAAATCCAATTTGCCATCTGATCTAACTTCTGGAGGCAGTCAAAATGAGCCTTAGAATTCTTCCCTACCTTATTCCTGTGCTGAGATACAGGCTGCTCCAACCTGCTGTAAAATGCTTGATTTCGAGAGTGAGCGAAACTAATGAAAACATTGTTGGGGTAAAACCTAAAGGGAAAGACCTAGCACCAAATCCAATTTGCCATCTGATCTAACTTCTGGAGGCAGTCAAAATGAGCCTTAGAATTCTTCCCTACCTTATTCCTGTGCTGAGATACAGGCTGCTCCAACCTGCTGTAAAATGCTTGATTTCGAGAGTGAGCGAAACTAATGAAAACATTGTTGGGGTAAAACCTAAAGGGAAAGACCTAGCACCAAATCCAATTTGCCATCTGATCTAACTTCTGGAGGCAGTCAAAATGATCCTTAGAATTCTTCCCTACCTTATTCCTGTGCTGAGATACAGGCTGCTCCAACCTGCTGTAAAATGCTTGATTTCGAGAGTGAGCGAAACTAATGAAAACATTGTTGGGGTAAAACCTAAAGGGAAAGACCTAGCACCAAATCCAATTTGCCATCTGATCTAACTTCTGGAGGCAGTCAAAATGAGCATTTGAATTCTTCCCTACCTTATTCCTGTGCTGAGATACAGGCTGCTCCAACCTGCTGTAAAATGCTTGATTTCGAGAGTGAGCGAAACTAATGAAAACATTGTTGGGGTAAAACCTAAAGGGAAAGACCTAGCACCAAATCCAATTTGCCATCTGATCTAACTTCTGGAGGCAGTCAAAATGAGCCTTAGAATTCTTCCCTACCTTATTCCTGTGCTGAGATACAGGCTGCTCCAACCTGCTGTAAAATGCTTGATTTCGAGAGTGAGCGAAACTAATGAAAACATTGTTGGGGTAAAACCTAAAGGGAAAGACCTAGCACCAAATCCAATTTGCCATCTGATCTAACTTCTGGAGGCAGTCAAAATGATCCTTAGAATTCTTCCCTACCTTATTCCTGTGCTGAGATACAGGCTGCTCCAACCTGCTGTAAAATGCTTGATTTCGAGAGTGAGCGAAACTAATGAAAACATTGTTGGGGTAAAACCTAAAGGGAAAGACCTAGCACCAAATCCAATTTGCCATCTGATCTAACTTCTGGAGGCAGTCAAAATGAGCCTTAGAATTCTTCCCTACCTTATTCCTGTGCTGAGATACAGGCTGCTCCAACCTGCTGTAAAATGCTTGATTTCGAGAGTGAGCGAAACTAATGAAAACATTGTTGGGGTAAAACCTAAAGGGAAAGACCTAGCACCAAATCCAATTTGCCATCTGATCTAACTTCTGGAGGCAGTCAAAATGAGCCTTAGAATTCTTCCCTACCTTATTCCTGTGCTGAGATACAGGCTGCTCCAACCTGCTGTAAAATGCTTGATTTCGAGAGTGAGCGAAACTAATGAAAACATTGTTGGGGTAAAACCTAAAGGGAAAGACCTAGCACCAAATCCAATTTGCCATCTGATCTAACTTCTGGAGGCAGTCAAAATGATCCTTAGAATTCTTCCCTACCTTATTCCTGTGCTGAGATACAGGCTGCTCCAACCTGCTGTAAAATGCTTGATTTCGAGAGTGAGCGAAACTAATGAAAACATTGTTGGGGTAAAACCTAAAGGGAAAGACCTAGCACCAAATCCAATTTGCCATCTGATCTAACTTCTGGAGGCAGTCAAAATGAGCATTTGAATTCTTCCCTACCTTATTCCTGTGCTGAGATACAGGCTGCTCCAACCTGCTGTAAAATGCTTGATTTCGAGAGTGAGCGAAACTAATGAAAACATTGTTGGGGTAAAACCTAAAGGGAAAGACCTAGCACCAAATCCAATTTGCCATCTGATCTAACTTCTGGAGGCAGTCAAAATGAGCCTTAGAATTCTTCCCTACCTTATTCCTGTGCTGAGATACAGGCTGCTCCAACCTGCTGTAAAATGCTTGATTTCGAGAGTGAGCGAAACTAATGAAAACATTGTTGGGGTAAAACCTAAAGGGAAAGACCTAGCACCAAATCCAATTTGCCATCTGATCTAACTTCTGGAGGCAGTCAAAATGAGCCTTAGAATTCTTCCCTACCTTATTCCTGTGCTGAGATACAGGCTGCTCCAACCTGCTGTAAAATGCTTGATTTCGAGAGTGAGCGAAACTAATGAAAACATTGTTGGGGTAAAACCTAAAGGGAAAGACCTAGCACCAAATCCAATTTGCCATCTGATCTAACTTCTGGAGGCAGTCAAAATGAGCCTTAGAATTCTTCCCTACCTTATTCCTGTGCTGAGATACAGGCTGCTCCAACCTGCTGTAAAATGCTTGATTTCGAGAGTGAGCGAAACTAATGAAAACATTGTTGGGGTAAAACCTAAAGGGAAAGACCTAGCACCAAATCCAATTTGCCATCTGATCTAACTTCTGGAGGCAGTCAAAATGAGCCTTAGAATTCTTCCCTACCTTATTCCTGTGCTGAGATACAGGCTGCTCCAACCTGCTGTAAAATGCTTGATTTCGAGAGTGAGCGAAACTAATGAAAACATTGTTGGGGTAAAACCTAAAGGGAAAGACCTAGCACCAAATCCAATTTGCCATCTGATCTAACTTCTGGAGGCAGTCAAAATGATCCTTAGAATTCTTCCCTACCTTATTCCTGTGCTGAGATACAGGCTGCTCCAACCTGCTGTAAAATGCTTGATTTCGAGAGTGAGCGAAACTAATGAAAACATTGTTGGGGTAAAACCTAAAGGGAAAGACCTAGCACCAAATCCAATTTGCCATCTGATCTAACTTCTGGAGGCAGTCAAAATGAGCATTTGAATTCTTCCCTACCTTATTCCTGTGCTGAGATACAGGCTGCTCCAACCTGCTGTAAAATGCTTGATTTCGAGAGTGAGCGAAACTAATGAAAACATTGTTGGGGTAAAACCTAAAGGGAAAGACCTAGCACCAAATCCAATTTGCCATCTGATCTAACTTCTGGAGGCAGTCAAAATGAGCCTTAGAATTCTTCCCTACCTTATTCCTGTGCTGAGATACAGGCTGCTCCAACCTGCTGTAAAATGCTTGATTTCGAGAGTGAGCGAAACTAATGAAAACATTGTTGGGGTAAAACCTAAAGGGAAAGACCTAGCACCAAATCCAATTTGCCATCTGATCTAACTTCTGGAGGCAGTCAAAATGAGCCTTAGAATTCTTCCCTACCTTATTCCTGTGCTGAGATACAGGCTGCTCCAACCTGCTGTAAAATGCTTGATTTCGAGAGTGAGCGAAACTAATGAAAACATTGTTGGGGTAAAACCTAAAGGGAAAGACCTAGCACCAAATCCAATTTGCCATCTGATCTAACTTCTGGAGGCAGTCAAAATGAGCCTTAGAATTCTTCCCTACCTTATTCCTGTGCTGAGATACAGGCTGCTCCAACCTGCTGTAAAATGCTTGATTTCGAGAGTGAGCGAAACTAATGAAAACATTGTTGGGGTAAAACCTAAAGGGAAAGACCTAGCACCAAATCCAATTTGCCATCTGATCTAACTTCTGGAGGCAGTCAAAATGAGCCTTAGAATTCTTCTCTACCTTATTCCTGTGCTGAGATACAGGCTGCTCCAACCTGCTGTAAAATGCTTGATTTCGAGAGTGAGCGAAACTAATGAAAACATTGTTGGGGTAAAACCTAAAGGGAAAGACCTAGCACCAAATCCAATTTGCCATCTGATCTAACTTCTGGAGGCAGTCAAAATGAGCCTTAGAATTCTTCCCTACCTTATTCCTGTGCTGAGATACAGGCTGCTCCAACCTGCTGTAAAATGCTTGATTTCGAGAGTGAGCGAAACTAATGAAAACATTGTTGGGGTAAAACCTAAAGGGAAAGACCTAGCACCAAATCCAATTTGCCATCTGATCTAACTTCTGGAGGCAGTCAAAATGATCCTTAGAATTCTTCGCTACCTTATTCCTGTGCTGAGATACAGGCTGCTCCAACCTGCTGTAAAATGCTTGATTTCGAGAGTGAGCGAAACTAATGAAAACATTGTTGGGGTAAAACCTAAAGGGAAAGACCTAGCACCAAATCCAATTTGCCATCTGATCTAACTTCTGGAGGCAGTCAAAATGAGCCTTAGAATTCTTCCCTACCTTATTCCTGTGCTGAGATACAGGCTGCTCCAACCTGCTGTAAAATGCTTGATTTCGAGAGTGAGCGAAACTAATGAAAACATTGTTGGGGTAAAACCTAAAGGGAAAGACCTAGCACCAAATCCAATTTGCCATCTGATCTAACTTCTGGAGGCAGTCAAAATGAGCCTTAGAATTCTTCCCTACCTTATTCCTGTGCTGAGATACAGGCTGCTCCAACCTGCTGTAAAATGCTTGATTTCGAGAGTGAGCGAAACTAATGAAAACATTGTTGGGGTAAAACCTAAAGGGAAAGACCTAGCACCAAATCCAATTTGCCATCTGATCTAACTTCTGGAGGCAGTCAAAATGATCCTTAGAATTCTTCGCTACCTTATTCCTGTGCTGAGATACAGGCTGCTCCAACCTGCTGTAAAATGCTTGATTTCGAGAGTGAGCGAAACTAATGAAAACATTGTTGGGGTAAAACCTAAAGGGAAAGACCTAGCACCAAATCCAATTTGCCATCTGATCTAACTTCTGGAGGCAGTCAAAATGAGCCTTAGAATTCTTCCCTACCTTATTCCTGTGCTGAGATACAGGCTGCTCCAACCTGCTGTAAAATGCTTGATTTCGAGAGTGAGCGAAACTAATGAAAACATTGTTGGGGTAAAACCTAAAGGGAAAGACCTAGCACCAAATCCAATTTGCCATCTGATCTAACTTCTGGAGGCAGTCAAAATGAGCCTTAGAATTCTTCCCTACCTTATTCCTGTGCTGAGATACAGGCTGCTCCAACCTGCTGTAGAATGCTTGATTTCGAGAGTGAGCGAAACTAATGAAAACATTGTTGGGGTAAAACCTAAAGGGAAAGACCTAGCACCAAATCCAATTTGCCATCTGATCTAACTTCTGGAGGCGGTCAAAATGATCCTTAGAATTCTTCCCTACCTTATTCCTGTGCTGAGATACAGGCTGCTCCAACCTGCTGTAAAATGCTTGCTTTCGAGAGTGAGCGAAACTAATGAAAACATTGTTGGGGTAAAACCTAAAGGGAAAGACCTAGCACCAAATCCAATTTGCCATCTGATCTAACTTCTGGAGGCAGTCAAAATGATCCTTAGAATTCTTCCCTACCTTATTCCTGTGCTGAGATACAGGCTGCTCCAACCTGCTGTAAAATGCTTGAGTTCGAGAGTGAGCGAAACTAATGAAAACATTGTTGGGGTAAAACCTAAAGGGAAAGACCTAGCACCAAATCCAATTTGCCATCTGATCTAACTTCTGGAGGCAGTCAAAATGATCCTTAGAATTCTTCCCTACCTTATTCCTGTGCTGAGATACAGGCTGCTCCAACCTGCTGTAAAATGCTTGATTTCGAGAGTGAGCGAAACTAATGAAAACATTGTTGGGGTAAAACCTAAAGGGAAAGACCTAGCACCAAATCCAATTTGCCATCTGATCTAACTTCTGGAGGCAGTCAAAATGAGCCTTAGAATTCTTCCCTACCTTATTCCTGTGCTGAGATACAGGCTGCTCCAACCTGCTGTAAAATGCTTGATTTCGAGAGTGAGCGAAACTAATGAAAACATTGTTGGGGTAAAACCTAAAGGGAAAGACCTAGCACCAAATCCAATTTGCCATCTGATCTAACTTCTGGAGGCAGTCAAAATGAGCCTTAGAATTCTTCCCTACCTTATTCCTGTGCTGAGATACAGGCTGCTCCAACCTGCTGTAAAATGCTTGATTTCGAGAGTGAGCGAAACTAATGAAAACATTGTTGGGGTAAAACCTAAAGGGAAAGACCTAGCACCAAATCCAATTTGCCATCTGATCTAACTTCTGGAGGCAGTCAAAATGAGCCTTAGAATTCTTCCCTACCTTATTCCTGTGCTGAGATACAGGCTGCTCCAACCTGCTGTAAAATGCTTGATTTCGAGAGTGAGCGAAACTAATGAAAACATTGTTGGGGTAAAACCTAAAGGGAAAGACCTAGCACCAAATCCAATTTGCCATCTGATCTAACTTCTGGAGGCGGTCAAAATGATCCTTAGAATTCTTCCCTACCTTATTCCTGTGCTGAGATACAGGCTGCTCCAACCTGCTGTAAAATGCTTGATTTCGAGAGTGAGCGAAACTAATGAAAACATTGTTGGGGTAAAACCTAAAGGGAAAGACCTAGCACCAAATCCAATTTGCCATCTGATCTAACTTCTGGAGGCAGTCAAAATGAGCCTTAGAATTCTTCCCTACCTTATTCCTGTGCTGAGATACAGGCTGCTCCAACCTGCTGTAAAATGCTTGATTTCGAGAGTGAGCGAAACTAATGAAAACATTGTTGGGGTAAAACCTAAAGGGAAAGACCTAGCACCAAATCCAATTTGCCATCTGATCTAACTTCTGGAGGCAGTCAAAATGAGCCTTAGAATTCTTCCCTACCTTATTCCTGTGCTGAGATACAGGCTGCTCCAACCTGCTGTAAAATGCTTGATTTCGAGAGTGAGCGAAACTAATGAAAACATTGTTGGGGTAAAACCTAAAGGGAAAGACCTAGCACCAAATCCAATTTGCCATCTGATCTAACTTCTGGAGGCAGTCAAAATGAGCCTTAGAATTCTTCCCTACCTTATTCCTGTGCTGAGATACAGGCTGCTCCAACCTGCTGTAAAATGCTTGATTTCGAGAGTGAGCGAAACTAATGAAAACATTGTTGGGGTAAAACCTAAAGGGAAAGACCTAGCACCAAATCCAATTTGCCATCTGATCTAACTTCTGGAGGCAGTCAAAATGATCCTTAGAATTCTTCCCTACCTTATTCCTGTGCTGAGATACAGGCTGCTCCAACCTGCTGTAAAATGCTTGATTTCGAGAGTGAGCGAAACTAATGAAAACATTGTTGGGGTAAAACCTAAAGGGAAAGACCTAGCACCAAATCCAATTTGCCATCTGATCTAACTTCTGGAGGCAGTCAAAATGATCCTTAGAATTCTTCCCTACCTTATTCCTGTGCTGAGATACAGGCTGCTCCAACCTGCTGTAAAATGCTTGATTTCGAGAGTGAGCGAAACTAATGAAAACATTGTTGGGGTAAAACCTAAAGGGAAAGACCTAGCACCAAATCCAATTTGCCATCTGATCTAACTTCTGGAGGCAGTCAAAATGAGCCTTAGAATTCTTCCCTACCTTATTCCTGTGCTGAGATACAGGCTGCTCCAACCTGCTGTAAAATGCTTGATTTCGAGAGTGAGCGAAACTAATGAAAACATTGTTGGGGTAAAACCTAAAGGGAAAGACCTAGCACCAAATCCAATTTGCCATCTGATCTAACTTCTGGAGGCAGTCAAAATGAGCATTTGAATTCTTCCCTACCTTATTCCTGTGCTGAGATACAGGCTGCTCCAACCTGCTGTAAAATGCTTGATTTCGAGAGTGAGCGAAACTAATGAAAACATTGTTGGGGTAAAACCTAAAGGGAAAGACCTAGCACCAAATCCAATTTGCCATCTGATCTAACTTCTGGAGGCAGTCAAAATGATCCTTAGAATTCTTCCCTACCTTATTCCTGTGCTGAGATACAGGCTGCTCCAACCTGCTGTAAAATGCTTGATTTCGAGAGTGAGCGAAACTAATGAAAACATTGTTGGGGTAAAACCTAAAGGGAAAGACCTAGCACCAAATCCAATTTGCCATCTGATCTAACTTCTGGAGGCAGTCAAAATGAGCCTTAGAATTCTTCCCTACCTTATTCCTGTGCTGAGATACAGGCTGCTCCAACCTGCTGTAAAATGCTTGATTTCGAGAGTGAGCGAAACTAATGAAAACATTGTTGGGGTAAAACCTAAAGGGAAAGACCTAGCACCAAATCCAATTTGCCATCTGATCTAACTTCTGGAGGCAGTCAAAATGAGCCTTAGAATTCTTCCCTACCTTATTCCTGTGCTGAGATACAGGCTGCTCCAACCTGCTGTAAAATGCTTGATTTCGAGAGTGAGCGAAACTAATGAAAACATTGTTGGGGTAAAACCTAAAGGGAAAGACCTAGCACCAAATCCAATTTGCCATCTGATCTAACTTCTGGAGGCAGTCAAAATGAGCCTTAGAATTCTTCCCTACCTTATTCCTGTGCTGAGATACAGGCTGCTCCAACCTGCTGTAAAATGCTTGATTTCGAGAGTGAGCGAAACTAATGAAAACATTGTTGGGGTAAAACCTAAAGGGAAAGACCTAGCACCAAATCCAATTTGCCATCTGATCTAACTTCTGGAGGCAGTCAAAATGAGCCTTAGAATTCTTCTCTACCTTATTCCTGTGCTGAGATACAGGCTGCTCCAACCTGCTGTAAAATGCTTGATTTCGAGAGTGAGCGAAACTAATGAAAACATTGTTGGGGTAAAACCTAAAGAGAAAGACCTAGCACCAAATCCAATTTGCCATCTGATCTAACTTCTGGAGGCAGTCAAAATGAGCCTTAGAATTCTTCCCTACCTTATTCCTGTGCTGAGATACAGGCTGCTCCAACCTGCTGTAAAATGCTTGATTTCGAGAGTGAGCGAAACTAATGAAAACATTGTTGGGGTAAAACCTAAAGGGAAAGACCTAGCACCAAATCCAATTTGCCATCTGATCTAACTTCTGGAGGCAGTCAAAATGAGCCTTAGAATTCTTCCCTACCTTATTCCTGTGCTGAGATACAGGCTGCTCCAACCTGCTGTAAAATGCTTGATTTCGAGAGTGAGCGAAACTAATGAAAACATTGTTGGGGTAAAACCTAAAGGGAAAGACCTAGCACCAAATCCAATTTGCCATCTGATCTAACTTCTGGAGGCAGTCAAAATGAGCCTTAGAATTCTTCCCTACCTTATTCCTGTGCTGAGATACAGGCTGCTCCAACCTGCTGTAAAATGCTTGATTTCGAGAGTGAGCGAAACTAATGAAAACATTGTTGGGGTAAAACCTAAAGGGAAAGACCTAGCACCAAATCCAATTTGCCATCTGATCTAACTTCTGGAGGCAGTCAAAATGAGCCTTAGAATTCTTCCCTACCTTATTCCTGTGCTGAGATACAGGCTGCTCCAACCTGCTGTAGAAATGCTTGATTTCGAGAGTGAGCGAAACTAATGAAAACATTGTTGGGGTAAAACCTAAAGGGAAAGACCTAGCACCAAATCCAATTTGCCATCTGATCTAACTTCTGGAGGCAGTCAAAATGAGCCTTAGAATTCTTCCCTACCTTATTCCTGTGCTGAGATACAGGCTGCTCCAACCTGCTGTAAAATGCTTGATTTCGAGAGTGAGCGAAACTAATGAAAACATTGTTGGGGTAAAACCTAAAGGGAAAGACCTAGCACCAAATCCAATTTGCCATCTGATCTAACTTCTGGAGGCAGTCAAAATGAGCCTTAGAATTCTTCCCTACCTTATTCCTGTGCTGAGATACAGGCTGCTCCAACCTGCTGTAAAATGCTTGATTTCGAGAGTGAGCGAAACTAATGAAAACATTGTTGGGGTAAAACCTAAAGGGAAAGACCTAGCACCAAATCCAATTTGCCATCTGATCTAACTTCTGGAGGCAGTCAAAATGAGCCTTAGAATTCTTCCCTACCTTATTCCTGTGCTGAGATACAGGCTGCTCCAACCTGCTGTAAAATGCTTGATTTCGAGAGTGAGCGAAACTAATGAAAACATTGTTGGGGTAAAACCTAAAGGGAAAGACCTAGCACCAAATCCAATTTGCCATCTGATCTAACTTCTGGAGGCAGTCAAAATGAGCCTTAGAATTCTTCCCTACCTTATTCCTGTGCTGAGATACAGGCTGCTCCAACCTGCTGTAAAATGCTTGATTTCGAGAGTGAGCGAAACTAATGAAAACATTGTTGGGGTAAAACCTAAAGGGAAAGACCTAGCACCAAATCCAATTTGCCATCTGATCTAACTTCTGGAGGCAGTCAAAATGAGCCTTAGAATTCTTCCCTACCTTATTCCTGTGCTGAGATACAGGCTGCTCCAACCTGCTGTAAAATGCTTGATTTCGAGAGTGAGCGAAACTAATGAAAACATTGTTGGGGTAAAACCTAAAGGGAAAGACCTAGCACCAAATCCAATTTGCCATCTGATCTAACTTCTGGAGGCAGTCAAAATGAGCCTTAGAATTCTTCCCTACCTTATTCCTGTGCTGAGATACAGGCTGCTCCAACCTGCTGTAAAATGCTTGATTTCGAGAGTGAGCGAAACTAATGAAAACATTGTTGGGGTAAAACCTAAAGGGAAAGACCTAGCACCAAATCCAATTTGCCATCTGATCTAACTTCTGGAGGCAGTCAAAATGAGCCTTAGAATTCTTCCCTACCTTATTCCTGTGCTGAGATACAGGCTGCTCCAACCTGCTGTAAAATGCTTGATTTCGAGAGTGAGCGAAACTAATGAAAACATTGTTGGGGTAAAACCTAAAGGGAAAGACCTAGCACCAAATCCAATTTGCCATCTGATCTAACTTCTGGAGGCAGTCAAAATGAGCCTTAGAATTCTTCCCTACCTTATTCCTGTGCTGAGATACAGGCTGCTCCAACCTGCTGTAAAATGCTTGATTTCGAGAGTGAGCGAAACTAATGAAAACATTGTTGGGGTAAAACCTAAAGGGAAAGACCTAGCACCAAATCCAATTTGCCATCTGATCTAACTTCTGGAGGCAGTCAAAATGAGCCTTAGAATTCTTCCCTACCTTATTCCTGTGCTGAGATACAGGCTGCTCCAACCTGCTGTAAAATGCTTGATTTCGAGAGTGAGCGAAACTAATGAAAACATTGTTGGGGTAAAACCTAAAGGGAAAGACCTAGCACCAAATCCAATTTGCCATCTGATCTAACTTCTGGAGGCAGTCAAAATGAGCCTTAGAATTCTTCCCTACCTTATTCCTGTGCTGAGATACAGGCTGCTCCAACCTGCTGTAAAATGCTTGATTTCGAGAGTGAGCGAAACTAATGAAAACATTGTTGGGGTAAAACCTAAAGGGAAAGACCTAGCACCAAATCCAATTTGCCATCTGATCTAACTTCTGGAGGCAGTCAAAATGAGCCTTAGAATTCTTCCCTACCTTATTCCTGTGCTGAGATACAGGCTGCTCCAACCTGCTGTAAAATGCTTGATTTCGAGAGTGAGCGAAACTAATGAAAACATTGTTGGGGTAAAACCTAAAGGGAAAGACCTAGCACCAAATCCAATTTGCCATCTGATCTAACTTCTGGAGGCAGTCAAAATGAGCCTTAGAATTCTTCCCTACCTTATTCCTGTGCTGAGATACAGGCTGCTCCAACCTGCTGTAAAATGCTTGATTTCGAGAGTGAGCGAAACTAATGAAAACATTGTTGGGGTAAAACCTAAAGGGAAAGACCTAGCACCAAATCCAATTTGCCATCTGATCTAACTTCTGGAGGCAGTCAAAATGAGCCTTAGAATTCTTCCCTACCTTATTCCTGTGCTGAGATACAGGCTGCTCCAACCTGCTGTAAAATGCTTGATTTCGAGAGTGAGCGAAACTAATGAAAACATTGTTGGGGTAAAACCTAAAGGGAAAGACCTAGCACCAAATCCAATTTGCCATCTGATCTAACTTCTGGAGGCAGTCAAAATGAGCCTTAGAATTCTTCCCTACCTTATTCCTGTGCTGAGATACAGGCTGCTCCAACCTGCTGTAAAATGCTTGATTTCGAGAGTGAGCGAAACTAATGAAAACATTGTTGGGGTAAAACCTAAAGGGAAAGACCTAGCACCAAATCCAATTTGCCATCTGATCTAACTTCTGGAGGCAGTCAAAATGAGCCTTAGAATTCTTCCCTACCTTATTCCTGTGCTGAGATACAGGCTGCTCCAACCTGCTGTAAAATGCTTGATTTCGAGAGTGAGCGAAACTAATGAAAACATTGTTGGGGTAAAACCTAAAGGGAAAGACCTAGCACCAAATCCAATTTGCCATCTGATCTAACTTCTGGAGGCAGTCAAAATGAGCCTTAGAATTCTTCCCTACCTTATTCCTGTGCTGAGATACAGGCTGCTCCAACCTGCTGTAAAATGCTTGATTTCGAGAGTGAGCGAAACTAATGAAAACATTGTTGGGGTAAAACCTAAAGGGAAAGACCTAGCACCAAATCCAATTTGCCATCTGATCTAACTTCTGGAGGCAGTCAAAATGAGCCTTAGAATTCTTCCCTACCTTATTCCTGTGCTGAGATACAGGCTGCTCCAACCTGCTGTAAAATGCTTGATTTCGAGAGTGAGCGAAACTAATGAAAACATTGTTGGGGTAAAACCTAAAGGGAAAGACCTAGCACCAAATCCAATTTGCCATCTGATCTAACTTCTGGAGGCAGTCAAAATGAGCCTTAGAATTCTTCCCTACCTTATTCCTGTGCTGAGATACAGGCTGCTCCAACCTGCTGTAAAATGCTTGATTTCGAGAGTGAGCGAAACTAATGAAAACATTGTTGGGGTAAAACCTAAAGGGAAAGACCTAGCACCAAATCCAATTTGCCATCTGATCTAACTTCTGGAGGCAGTCAAAATGAGCCTTAGAATTCTTCCCTACCTTATTCCTGTGCTGAGATACAGGCTGCTCCAACCTGCTGTAAAATGCTTGATTTCGAGAGTGAGCGAAACTAATGAAAACATTGTTGGGGTAAAACCTAAAGGGAAAGACCTAGCACCAAATCCAATTTGCCATCTGATCTAACTTCTGGAGGCAGTCAAAATGAGCCTTAGAATTCTTCCCTACCTTATTCCTGTGCTGAGATACAGGCTGCTCCAACCTGCTGTAAAATGCTTGATTTCGAGAGTGAGCGAAACTAATGAAAACATTGTTGGGGTAAAACCTAAAGGGAAAGACCTAGCACCAAATCCAATTTGCCATCTGATCTAACTTCTGGAGGCAGTCAAAATGAGCCTTAGAATTCTTCCCTACCTTATTCCTGTGCTGAGATACAGGCTGCTCCAACCTGCTGTAAAATGCTTGATTTCGAGAGTGAGCGAAACTAATGAAAACATTGTTGGGGTAAAACCTAAAGGGAAAGACCTAGCACCAAATCCAATTTGCCATCTGATCTAACTTCTGGAGGCAGTCAAAATGAGCCTTAGAATTCTTCCCTACCTTATTCCTGTGCTGAGATACAGGCTGCTCCAACCTGCTGTAAAATGCTTGATTTCGAGAGTGAGCGAAACTAATGAAAACATTGTTGGGGTAAAACCTAAAGGGAAAGACCTAGCACCAAATCCAATTTGCCATCTGATCTAACTTCTGGAGGCAGTCAAAATGAGCCTTAGAATTCTTCCCTACCTTATTCCTGTGCTGAGATACAGGCTGCTCCAACCTGCTGTAAAATGCTTGATTTCGAGAGTGAGCGAAACTAATGAAAACATTGTTGGGGTAAAACCTAAAGGGAAAGACCTAGCACCAAATCCAATTTGCCATCTGATCTAACTTCTGGAGGCAGTCAAAATGAGCCTTAGAATTCTTCCCTACCTTATTCCTGTGCTGAGATACAGGCTGCTCCAACCTGCTGTAAAATGCTTGATTTCGAGAGTGAGCGAAACTAATGAAAACATTGTTGGGGTAAAACCTAAAGGGAAAGACCTAGCACCAAATCCAATTTGCCATCTGATCTAACTTCTGGAGGCAGTCAAAATGAGCCTTAGAATTCTTCCCTACCTTATTCCTGTGCTGAGATACAGGCTGCTCCAACCTGCTGTAAAATGCTTGATTTCGAGAGTGAGCGAAACTAATGAAAACATTGTTGGGGTAAAACCTAAAGGGAAAGACCTAGCACCAAATCCAATTTGCCATCTGATCTAACTTCTGGAGGCAGTCAAAATGAGCCTTAGAATTCTTCCCTACCTTATTCCTGTGCTGAGATACAGGCTGCTCCAACCTGCTGTAAAATGCTTGATTTCGAGAGTGAGCGAAACTAATGAAAACATTGTTGGGGTAAAACCTAAAGGGAAAGACCTAGCACCAAATCCAATTTGCCATCTGATCTAACTTCTGGAGGCAGTCAAAATGAGCCTTAGAATTCTTCCCTACCTTATTCCTGTGCTGAGATACAGGCTGCTCCAACCTGCTGTAAAATGCTTGATTTCGAGAGTGAGCGAAACTAATGAAAACATTGTTGGGGTAAAACCTAAAGGGAAAGACCTAGCACCAAATCCAATTTGCCATCTGATCTAACTTCTGGAGGCAGTCAAAATGAGCCTTAGAATTCTTCCCTACCTTATTCCTGTGCTGAGATACAGGCTGCTCCAACCTGCTGTAAAATGCTTGATTTCGAGAGTGAGCGAAACTAATGAAAACATTGTTGGGGTAAAACCTAAAGGGAAAGACCTAGCACCAAATCCAATTTGCCATCTGATCTAACTTCTGGAGGCAGTCAAAATGAGCCTTAGAATTCTTCCCTACCTTATTCCTGTGCTGAGATACAGGCTGCTCCAACCTGCTGTAAAATGCTTGATTTCGAGAGTGAGCGAAACTAATGAAAACATTGTTGGGGTAAAACCTAAAGGGAAAGACCTAGCACCAAATCCAATTTGCCATCTGATCTAACTTCTGGAGGCAGTCAAAATGAGCCTTAGAATTCTTCCCTACCTTATTCCTGTGCTGAGATACAGGCTGCTCCAACCTGCTGTAAAATGCTTGATTTCGAGAGTGAGCGAAACTAATGAAAACATTGTTGGGGTAAAACCTAAAGGGAAAGACCTAGCACCAAATCCAATTTGCCATCTGATCTAACTTCTGGAGGCAGTCAAAATGAGCCTTAGAATTCTTCCCTACCTTATTCCTGTGCTGAGATACAGGCTGCTCCAACCTGCTGTAAAATGCTTGATTTCGAGAGTGAGCGAAACTAATGAAAACATTGTTGGGGTAAAACCTAAAGGGAAAGACCTAGCACCAAATCCAATTTGCCATCTGATCTAACTTCTGGAGGCAGTCAAAATGAGCCTTAGAATTCTTCCCTACCTTATTCCTGTGCTGAGATACAGGCTGCTCCAACCTGCTGTAAAATGCTTGATTTCGAGAGTGAGCGAAACTAATGAAAACATTGTTGGGGTAAAACCTAAAGGGAAAGACCTAGCACCAAATCCAATTTGCCATCTGATCTAACTTCTGGAGGCAGTCAAAATGAGCCTTAGAATTCTTCCCTACCTTATTCCTGTGCTGAGATACAGGCTGCTCCAACCTGCTGTAAAATGCTTGATTTCGAGAGTGAGCGAAACTAATGAAAACATTGTTGGGGTAAAACCTAAAGGGAAAGACCTAGCACCAAATCCAATTTGCCATCTGATCTAACTTCTGGAGGCAGTCAAAATGAGCCTTAGAATTCTTCCCTACCTTATTCCTGTGCTGAGATACAGGCTGCTCCAACCTGCTGTAAAATGCTTGATTTCGAGAGTGAGCGAAACTAATGAAAACATTGTTGGGGTAAAACCTAAAGGGAAAGACCTAGCACCAAATCCAATTTGCCATCTGATCTAACTTCTGGAGGCAGTCAAAATGAGCCTTAGAATTCTTCCCTACCTTATTCCTGTGCTGAGATACAGGCTGCTCCAACCTGCTGTAAAATGCTTGATTTCGAGAGTGAGCGAAACTAATGAAAACATTGTTGGGGTAAAACCTAAAGGGAAAGACCTAGCACCAAATCCAATTTGCCATCTGATCTAACTTCTGGAGGCAGTCAAAATGAGCCTTAGAATTCTTCCCTACCTTATTCCTGTGCTGAGATACAGGCTGCTCCAACCTGCTGTAAAATGCTTGATTTCGAGAGTGAGCGAAACTAATGAAAACATTGTTGGGGTAAAACCTAAAGGGAAAGACCTAGCACCAAATCCAATTTGCCATCTGATCTAACTTCTGGAGGCAGTCAAAATGAGCCTTAGAATTCTTCCCTACCTTATTCCTGTGCTGAGATACAGGCTGCTCCAACCTGCTGTAAAATGCTTGATTTCGAGAGTGAGCGAAACTAATGAAAACATTGTTGGGGTAAAACCTAAAGGGAAAGACCTAGCACCAAATCCAATTTGCCATCTGATCTAACTTCTGGAGGCAGTCAAAATGAGCCTTAGAATTCTTCCCTACCTTATTCCTGTGCTGAGATACAGGCTGCTCCAACCTGCTGTAAAATGCTTGATTTCGAGAGTGAGCGAAACTAATGAAAACATTGTTGGGGTAAAACCTAAAGGGAAAGACCTAGCACCAAATCCAATTTGCCATCTGATCTAACTTCTGGAGGCAGTCAAAATGAGCCTTAGAATTCTTCCCTACCTTATTCCTGTGCTGAGATACAGGCTGCTCCAACCTGCTGTAAAATGCTTGATTTCGAGAGTGAGCGAAACTAATGAAAACATTGTTGGGGTAAAACCTAAAGGGAAAGACCTAGCACCAAATCCAATTTGCCATCTGATCTAACTTCTGGAGGCAGTCAAAATGAGCCTTAGAATTCTTCCCTACCTTATTCCTGTGCTGAGATACAGGCTGCTCCAACCTGCTGTAAAATGCTTGATTTCGAGAGTGAGCGAAACTAATGAAAACATTGTTGGGGTAAAACCTAAAGGGAAAGACCTAGCACCAAATCCAATTTGCCATCTGATCTAACTTCTGGAGGCAGTCAAAATGAGCCTTAGAATTCTTCCCTACCTTATTCCTGTGCTGAGATACAGGCTGCTCCAACCTGCTGTAAAATGCTTGATTTCGAGAGTGAGCGAAACTAATGAAAACATTGTTGGGGTAAAACCTAAAGGGAAAGACCTAGCACCAAATCCAATTTGCCATCTGATCTAACTTCTGGAGGCAGTCAAAATGAGCCTTAGAATTCTTCCCTACCTTATTCCTGTGCTGAGATACAGGCTGCTCCAACCTGCTGTAAAATGCTTGATTTCGAGAGTGAGCGAAACTAATGAAAACATTGTTGGGGTAAAACCTAAAGGGAAAGACCTAGCACCAAATCCAATTTGCCATCTGATCTAACTTCTGGAGGCAGTCAAAATGAGCCTTAGAATTCTTCCCTACCTTATTCCTGTGCTGAGATACAGGCTGCTCCAACCTGCTGTAAAATGCTTGATTTCGAGAGTGAGCGAAACTAATGAAAACATTGTTGGGGTAAAACCTAAAGGGAAAGACCTAGCACCAAATCCAATTTGCCATCTGATCTAACTTCTGGAGGCAGTCAAAATGAGCCTTAGAATTCTTCCCTACCTTATTCCTGTGCTGAGATACAGGCTGCTCCAACCTGCTGTAAAATGCTTGATTTCGAGAGTGAGCGAAACTAATGAAAACATTGTTGGGGTAAAACCTAAAGGGAAAGACCTAGCACCAAATCCAATTTGCCATCTGATCTAACTTCTGGAGGCAGTCAAAATGAGCCTTAGAATTCTTCCCTACCTTATTCCTGTGCTGAGATACAGGCTGCTCCAACCTGCTGTAAAATGCTTGATTTCGAGAGTGAGCGAAACTAATGAAAACATTGTTGGGGTAAAACCTAAAGGGAAAGACCTAGCACCAAATCCAATTTGCCATCTGATCTAACTTCTGGAGGCAGTCAAAATGAGCCTTAGAATTCTTCCCTACCTTATTCCTGTGCTGAGATACAGGCTGCTCCAACCTGCTGTAAAATGCTTGATTTCGAGAGTGAGCGAAACTAATGAAAACATTGTTGGGGTAAAACCTAAAGGGAAAGACCTAGCACCAAATCCAATTTGCCATCTGATCTAACTTCTGGAGGCAGTCAAAATGAGCCTTAGAATTCTTCCCTACCTTATTCCTGTGCTGAGATACAGGCTGCTCCAACCTGCTGTAAAATGCTTGATTTCGAGAGTGAGCGAAACTAATGAAAACATTGTTGGGGTAAAACCTAAAGGGAAAGACCTAGCACCAAATCCAATTTGCCATCTGATCTAACTTCTGGAGGCAGTCAAAATGAGCCTTAGAATTCTTCCCTACCTTATTCCTGTGCTGAGATACAGGCTGCTCCAACCTGCTGTAAAATGCTTGATTTCGAGAGTGAGCGAAACTAATGAAAACATTGTTGGGGTAAAACCTAAAGGGAAAGACCTAGCACCAAATCCAATTTGCCATCTGATCTAACTTCTGGAGGCAGTCAAAATGAGCCTTAGAATTCTTCCCTACCTTATTCCTGTGCTGAGATACAGGCTGCTCCAACCTGCTGTAAAATGCTTGATTTCGAGAGTGAGCGAAACTAATGAAAACATTGTTGGGGTAAAACCTAAAGGGAAAGACCTAGCACCAAATCCAATTTGCCATCTGATCTAACTTCTGGAGGCAGTCAAAATGAGCCTTAGAATTCTTCCCTACCTTATTCCTGTGCTGAGATACAGGCTGCTCCAACCTGCTGTAAAATGCTTGATTTCGAGAGTGAGCGAAACTAATGAAAACATTGTTGGGGTAAAACCTAAAGGGAAAGACCTAGCACCAAATCCAATTTGCCATCTGATCTAACTTCTGGAGGCAGTCAAAATGAGCCTTAGAATTCTTCCCTACCTTATTCCTGTGCTGAGATACAGGCTGCTCCAACCTGCTGTAAAATGCTTGATTTCGAGAGTGAGCGAAACTAATGAAAACATTGTTGGGGTAAAACCTAAAGGGAAAGACCTAGCACCAAATCCAATTTGCCATCTGATCTAACTTCTGGAGGCAGTCAAAATGAGCCTTAGAATTCTTCCCTACCTTATTCCTGTGCTGAGATACAGGCTGCTCCAACCTGCTGTAAAATGCTTGATTTCGAGAGTGAGCGAAACTAATGAAAACATTGTTGGGGTAAAACCTAAAGGGAAAGACCTAGCACCAAATCCAATTTGCCATCTGATCTAACTTCTGGAGGCAGTCAAAATGAGCCTTAGAATTCTTCCCTACCTTATTCCTGTGCTGAGATACAGGCTGCTCCAACCTGCTGTAAAATGCTTGATTTCGAGAGTGAGCGAAACTAATGAAAACATTGTTGGGGTAAAACCTAAAGGGAAAGACCTAGCACCAAATCCAATTTGCCATCTGATCTAACTTCTGGAGGCAGTCAAAATGAGCCTTAGAATTCTTCCCTACCTTATTCCTGTGCTGAGATACAGGCTGCTCCAACCTGCTGTAAAATGCTTGATTTCGAGAGTGAGCGAAACTAATGAAAACATTGTTGGGGTAAAACCTAAAGGGAAAGACCTAGCACCAAATCCAATTTGCCATCTGATCTAACTTCTGGAGGCAGTCAAAATGAGCCTTAGAATTCTTCCCTACCTTATTCCTGTGCTGAGATACAGGCTGCTCCAACCTGCTGTAAAATGCTTGATTTCGAGAGTGAGCGAAACTAATGAAAACATTGTTGGGGTAAAACCTAAAGGGAAAGACCTAGCACCAAATCCAATTTGCCATCTGATCTAACTTCTGGAGGCAGTCAAAATGAGCCTTAGAATTCTTCCCTACCTTATTCCTGTGCTGAGATACAGGCTGCTCCAACCTGCTGTAAAATGCTTGATTTCGAGAGTGAGCGAAACTAATGAAAACATTGTTGGGGTAAAACCTAAAGGGAAAGACCTAGCACCAAATCCAATTTGCCATCTGATCTAACTTCTGGAGGCAGTCAAAATGAGCCTTAGAATTCTTCCCTACCTTATTCCTGTGCTGAGATACAGGCTGCTCCAACCTGCTGTAAAATGCTTGATTTCGAGAGTGAGCGAAACTAATGAAAACATTGTTGGGGTAAAACCTAAAGGGAAAGACCTAGCACCAAATCCAATTTGCCATCTGATCTAACTTCTGGAGGCAGTCAAAATGAGCCTTAGAATTCTTCCCTACCTTATTCCTGTGCTGAGATACAGGCTGCTCCAACCTGCTGTAAAATGCTTGATTTCGAGAGTGAGCGAAACTAATGAAAACATTGTTGGGGTAAAACCTAAAGGGAAAGACCTAGCACCAAATCCAATTTGCCATCTGATCTAACTTCTGGAGGCAGTCAAAATGAGCCTTAGAATTCTTCCCTACCTTATTCCTGTGCTGAGATACAGGCTGCTCCAACCTGCTGTAAAATGCTTGATTTCGAGAGTGAGCGAAACTAATGAAAACATTGTTGGGGTAAAACCTAAAGTGAAAGACCTAGCACCAAATCCAATTTGCCATCTGATCTAACTTCTGGAGGCAGTCAAAATGAGCCTTAGAATTCTTCCCTACCTTATTCCTGTGCTGAGATACAGGCTGCTCCAACCTGCTGTAAAATGCTTGATTTCGAGAGTGAGCGAAACTAATGAAAACATTGTTGGGGTAAAACCTAAAGGGAAAGACCTAGCACCAAATCCAATTTGCCATCTGATCTAACTTCTGGAGGCAGTCAAAATGAGCCTTAGAATTCTTCCCTACCTTATTCCTGTGCTGAGATACAGGCTGCTCCAACCTGCTGTAAAATGCTTGATTTCGAGAGTGAGCGAAACTAATGAAAACATTGTTGGGGTAAAACCTAAAGGGAAAGACCTAGCACCAAATCCAATTTGCCATCTGATCTAACTTCTGGAGGCAGTCAAAATGAGCCTTAGAATTCTTCCCTACCTTATTCCTGTGCTGAGATACAGGCTGCTCCAACCTGCTGTAAAATGCTTGATTTCGAGAGTGAGCGAAACTAATGAAAACATTGTTGGGGTAAAACCTAAAGGGAAAGACCTAGCACCAAATCCAATTTGCCATCTGATCTAACTTCTGGAGGCAGTCAAAATGAGCCTTAGAATTCTTCCCTACCTTATTCCTGTGCTGAGATACAGGCTGCTCCAACCTGCTGTAAAATGCTTGATTTCGAGAGTGAGCGAAACTAATGAAAACATTGTTGGGGTAAAACCTAAAGGGAAAGACCTAGCACCAAATCCAATTTGCCATCTGATCTAACTTCTGGAGGCAGTCAAAATGAGCCTTAGAATTCTTCCCTACCTTATTCCTGTGCTGAGATACAGGCTGCTCCAACCTGCTGTAAAATGCTTGATTTCGAGAGTGAGCGAAACTAATGAAAACATTGTTGGGGTAAAACCTAAAGGGAAAGACCTAGCACCAAATCCAATTTGCCATCTGATCTAACTTCTGGAGGCAGTCAAAATGAGCCTTAGAATTCTTCCCTACCTTATTCCTGTGCTGAGATACAGGCTGCTCCAACCTGCTGTAAAATGCTTGATTTCGAGAGTGAGCGAAACTAATGAAAACATTGTTGGGGTAAAACCTAAAGGGAAAGACCTAGCACCAAATCCAATTTGCCATCTGATCTAACTTCTGGAGGCAGTCAAAATGAGCCTTAGAATTCTTCCCTACCTTATTCCTGTGCTGAGATACAGGCTGCTCCAACCTGCTGTAAAATGCTTGATTTCGAGAGTGAGCGAAACTAATGAAAACATTGTTGGGGTAAAACCTAAAGGGAAAGACCTAGCACCAAATCCAATTTGCCATCTGATCTAACTTCTGGAGGCAGTCAAAATGAGCCTTAGAATTCTTCCCTACCTTATTCCTGTGCTGAGATACAGGCTGCTCCAACCTGCTGTAAAATGCTTGATTTCGAGAGTGAGCGAAACTAATGAAAACATTGTTGGGGTAAAACCTAAAGGGAAAGACCTAGCACCAAATCCAATTTGCCATCTGATCTAACTTCTGGAGGCAGTCAAAATGAGCCTTAGAATTCTTCCCTACCTTATTCCTGTGCTGAGATACAGGCTGCTCCAACCTGCTGTAAAATGCTTGATTTCGAGAGTGAGCGAAACTAATGAAAACATTGTTGGGGTAAAACCTAAAGGGAAAGACCTAGCACCAAATCCAATTTGCCATCTGATCTAACTTCTGGAGGCAGTCAAAATGAGCCTTAGAATTCTTCCCTACCTTATTCCTGTGCTGAGATACAGGCTGCTCCAACCTGCTGTAAAATGCTTGATTTCGAGAGTGAGCGAAACTAATGAAAACATTGTTGGGGTAAAACCTAAAGGGAAAGACCTAGCACCAAATCCAATTTGCCATCTGATCTAACTTCTGGAGGCAGTCAAAATGAGCCTTAGAATTCTTCCCTACCTTATTCCTGTGCTGAGATACAGGCTGCTCCAACCTGCTGTAAAATGCTTGATTTCGAGAGTGAGCGAAACTAATGAAAACATTGTTGGGGTAAAACCTAAAGGGAAAGACCTAGCACCAAATCCAATTTGCCATCTGATCTAACTTCTGGAGGCAGTCAAAATGAGCCTTAGAATTCTTCCCTACCTTATTCCTGTGCTGAGATACAGGCTGCTCCAACCTGCTGTAAAATGCTTGATTTCGAGAGTGAGCGAAACTAATGAAAACATTGTTGGGGTAAAACCTAAAGGGAAAGACCTAGCACCAAATCCAATTTGCCATCTGATCTAACTTCTGGAGGCAGTCAAAATGAGCCTTAGAAT
Organism: Melanerpes formicivorus; assembly: GCF_026170545.1. Classification (NCBI taxonomy): domain Eukaryota; kingdom Metazoa; phylum Chordata; class Aves; order Piciformes; family Picidae; genus Melanerpes; species Melanerpes formicivorus. The sequence goes on from NW_027142933.1 coordinate 41,975, forward strand.
TCTTCCCTACCTTATTCCTGTGCTGAGATACAGGCTGCTCCAACCTGCTGTAAAATGCTTGATTTCGAGAGTGAGCGAAACTAATGAAAACATTGTTGGGGTAAAACCTAAAGGGAAAGACCTAGCACCAAATCCAATTTGCCATCTGATCTAACTTCTGGAGGCAGTCAAAATGAGCCTTAGAATTCTTCCCTACCTTATTCCTGTGCTGAGATACAGGCTGCTCCAACCTGCTGTAAAATGCTTGATTTCGAGAGTGAGCGAAACTAATGAAAACATTGTTGGGGTAAAACCTAAAGGGAAAGACCTAGCACCAAATCCAATTTGCCATCTGATCTAACTTCTGGAGGCAGTCAAAATGAGCCTTAGAATTCTTCCCTACCTTATTCCTGTGCTGAGATACAGGCTGCTCCAACCTGCTGTAAAATGCTTGATTTCGAGAGTGAGCGAAACTAATGAAAACATTGTTGGGGTAAAACCTAAAGGGAAAGACCTAGCACCAAATCCAATTTGCCATCTGATCTAACTTCTGGAGGCAGTCAAAATGAGCCTTAGAATTCTTCCCTACCTTATTCCTGTGCTGAGATACAGGCTGCTCCAACCTGCTGTAAAATGCTTGATTTCGAGAGTGAGCGAAACTAATGAAAACATTGTTGGGGTAAAACCTAAAGGGAAAGACCTAGCACCAAATCCAATTTGCCATCTGATCTAACTTCTGGAGGCAGTCAAAATGAGCCTTAGAATTCTTCCCTACCTTATTCCTGTGCTGAGATACAGGCTGCTCCAACCTGCTGTAAAATGCTTGATTTCGAGAGTGAGCGAAACTAATGAAAACATTGTTGGGGTAAAACCTAAAGGGAAAGACCTAGCACCAAATCCAATTTGCCATCTGATCTAACTTCTGGAGGCAGTCAAAATGAGCCTTAGAATTCTTCCCTACCTTATTCCTGTGCTGAGATACAGGCTGCTCCAACCTGCTGTAAAATGCTTGATTTCGAGAGTGAGCGAAACTAATGAAAACATTGTTGGGGTAAAACCTAAAGGGAAAGACCTAGCACCAAATCCAATTTGCCATCTGATCTAACTTCTGGAGGCAGTCAAAATGAGCCTTAGAATTCTTCCCTACCTTATTCCTGTGCTGAGATACAGGCTGCTCCAACCTGCTGTAAAATGCTTGATTTCGAGAGTGAGCGAAACTAATGAAAACATTGTTGGGGTAAAACCTAAAGGGAAAGACCTAGCACCAAATCCAATTTGCCATCTGATCTAACTTCTGGAGGCAGTCAAAATGAGCCTTAGAATTCTTCCCTACCTTATTCCTGTGCTGAGATACAGGCTGCTCCAACCTGCTGTAAAATGCTTGATTTCGAGAGTGAGCGAAACTAATGAAAACATTGTTGGGGTAAAACCTAAAGGGAAAGACCTAGCACCAAATCCAATTTGCCATCTGATCTAACTTCTGGAGGCAGTCAAAATGAGCCTTAGAATTCTTCCCTACCTTATTCCTGTGCTGAGATACAGGCTGCTCCAACCTGCTGTAAAATGCTTGATTTCGAGAGTGAGCGAAACTAATGAAAACATTGTTGGGGTAAAACCTAAAGGGAAAGACCTAGCACCAAATCCAATTTGCCATCTGATCTAACTTCTGGAGGCAGTCAAAATGAGCCTTAGAATTCTTCCCTACCTTATTCCTGTGCTGAGATACAGGCTGCTCCAACCTGCTGTAAAATGCTTGATTTCGAGAGTGAGCGAAACTAATGAAAACATTGTTGGGGTAAAACCTAAAGGGAAAGACCTAGCACCAAATCCAATTTGCCATCTGATCTAACTTCTGGAGGCAGTCAAAATGAGCCTTAGAATTCTTCCCTACCTTATTCCTGTGCTGAGATACAGGCTGCTCCAACCTGCTGTAAAATGCTTGATTTCGAGAGTGAGCGAAACTAATGAAAACATTGTTGGGGTAAAACCTAAAGGGAAAGACCTAGCACCAAATCCAATTTGCCATCTGATCTAACTTCTGGAGGCAGTCAAAATGAGCCTTAGAATTCTTCCCTACCTTATTCCTGTGCTGAGATACAGGCTGCTCCAACCTGCTGTAAAATGCTTGATTTCGAGAGTGAGCGAAACTAATGAAAACATTGTTGGGGTAAAACCTAAAGGGAAAGACCTAGCACCAAATCCAATTTGCCATCTGATCTAACTTCTGGAGGCAGTCAAAATGAGCCTTAGAATTCTTCCCTACCTTATTCCTGTGCTGAGATACAGGCTGCTCCAACCTGCTGTAAAATGCTTGATTTCGAGAGTGAGCGAAACTAATGAAAACATTGTTGGGGTAAAACCTAAAGGGAAAGACCTAGCACCAAATCCAATTTGCCATCTGATCTAACTTCTGGAGGCAGTCAAAATGAGCCTTAGAATTCTTCCCTACCTTATTCCTGTGCTGAGATACAGGCTGCTCCAACCTGCTGTAAAATGCTTGATTTCGAGAGTGAGCGAAACTAATGAAAACATTGTTGGGGTAAAACCTAAAGGGAAAGACCTAGCACCAAATCCAATTTGCCATCTGATCTAACTTCTGGAGGCAGTCAAAATGAGCCTTAGAATTCTTCCCTACCTTATTCCTGTGCTGAGATACAGGCTGCTCCAACCTGCTGTAAAATGCTTGATTTCGAGAGTGAGCGAAACTAATGAAAACATTGTTGGGGTAAAACCTAAAGGGAAAGACCTAGCACCAAATCCAATTTGCCATCTGATCTAACTTCTGGAGGCAGTCAAAATGAGCCTTAGAATTCTTCCCTACCTTATTCCTGTGCTGAGATACAGGCTGCTCCAACCTGCTGTAAAATGCTTGATTTCGAGAGTGAGCGAAACTAATGAAAACATTGTTGGGGTAAAACCTAAAGGGAAAGACCTAGCACCAAATCCAATTTGCCATCTGATCTAACTTCTGGAGGCAGTCAAAATGAGCCTTAGAATTCTTCCCTACCTTATTCCTGTGCTGAGATACAGGCTGCTCCAACCTGCTGTAAAATGCTTGATTTCGAGAGTGAGCGAAACTAATGAAAACATTGTTGGGGTAAAACCTAAAGGGAAAGACCTAGCACCAAATCCAATTTGCCATCTGATCTAACTTCTGGAGGCAGTCAAAATGAGCCTTAGAATTCTTCCCTACCTTATTCCTGTGCTGAGATACAGGCTGCTCCAACCTGCTGTAAAATGCTTGATTTCGAGAGTGAGCGAAACTAATGAAAACATTGTTGGGGTAAAACCTAAAGGGAAAGACCTAGCACCAAATCCAATTTGCCATCTGATCTAACTTCTGGAGGCAGTCAAAATGAGCCTTAGAATTCTTCCCTACCTTATTCCTGTGCTGAGATACAGGCTGCTCCAACCTGCTGTAAAATGCTTGATTTCGAGAGTGAGCGAAACTAATGAAAACATTGTTGGGGTAAAACCTAAAGGGAAAGACCTAGCACCAAATCCAATTTGCCATCTGATCTAACTTCTGGAGGCAGTCAAAATGAGCCTTAGAATTCTTCCCTACCTTATTCCTGTGCTGAGATACAGGCTGCTCCAACCTGCTGTAAAATGCTTGATTTCGAGAGTGAGCGAAACTAATGAAAACATTGTTGGGGTAAAACCTAAAGGGAAAGACCTAGCACCAAATCCAATTTGCCATCTGATCTAACTTCTGGAGGCAGTCAAAATGAGCCTTAGAATTCTTCCCTACCTTATTCCTGTGCTGAGATACAGGCTGCTCCAACCTGCTGTAAAATGCTTGATTTCGAGAGTGAGCGAAACTAATGAAAACATTGTTGGGGTAAAACCTAAAGGGAAAGACCTAGCACCAAATCCAATTTGCCATCTGATCTAACTTCTGGAGGCAGTCAAAATGAGCCTTAGAATTCTTCCCTACCTTATTCCTGTGCTGAGATACAGGCTGCTCCAACCTGCTGTAAAATGCTTGATTTCGAGAGTGAGCGAAACTAATGAAAACATTGTTGGGGTAAAACCTAAAGGGAAAGACCTAGCACCAAATCCAATTTGCCATCTGATCTAACTTCTGGAGGCAGTCAAAATGAGCCTTAGAATTCTTCCCTACCTTATTCCTGTGCTGAGATACAGGCTGCTCCAACCTGCTGTAAAATGCTTGATTTCGAGAGTGAGCGAAACTAATGAAAACATTGTTGGGGTAAAACCTAAAGGGAAAGACCTAGCACCAAATCCAATTTGCCATCTGATCTAACTTCTGGAGGCAGTCAAAATGAGCCTTAGAATTCTTCCCTACCTTATTCCTGTGCTGAGATACAGGCTGCTCCAACCTGCTGTAAAATGCTTGATTTCGAGAGTGAGCGAAACTAATGAAAACATTGTTGGGGTAAAACCTAAAGGGAAAGACCTAGCACCAAATCCAATTTGCCATCTGATCTAACTTCTGGAGGCAGTCAAAATGAGCCTTAGAATTCTTCCCTACCTTATTCCTGTGCTGAGATACAGGCTGCTCCAACCTGCTGTAAAATGCTTGATTTCGAGAGTGAGCGAAACTAATGAAAACATTGTTGGGGTAAAACCTAAAGGGAAAGACCTAGCACCAAATCCAATTTGCCATCTGATCTAACTTCTGGAGGCAGTCAAAATGAGCCTTAGAATTCTTCCCTACCTTATTCCTGTGCTGAGATACAGGCTGCTCCAACCTGCTGTAAAATGCTTGATTTCGAGAGTGAGCGAAACTAATGAAAACATTGTTGGGGTAAAACCTAAAGGGAAAGACCTAGCACCAAATCCAATTTGCCATCTGATCTAACTTCTGGAGGCAGTCAAAATGAGCCTTAGAATTCTTCCCTACCTTATTCCTGTGCTGAGATACAGGCTGCTCCAACCTGCTGTAAAATGCTTGATTTCGAGAGTGAGCGAAACTAATGAAAACATTGTTGGGGTAAAACCTAAAGGGAAAGACCTAGCACCAAATCCAATTTGCCATCTGATCTAACTTCTGGAGGCAGTCAAAATGAGCCTTAGAATTCTTCCCTACCTTATTCCTGTGCTGAGATACAGGCTGCTCCAACCTGCTGTAAAATGCTTGATTTCGAGAGTGAGCGAAACTAATGAAAACATTGTTGGGGTAAAACCTAAAGGGAAAGACCTAGCACCAAATCCAATTTGCCATCTGATCTAACTTCTGGAGGCAGTCAAAATGAGCCTTAGAATTCTTCCCTACCTTATTCCTGTGCTGAGATACAGGCTGCTCCAACCTGCTGTAAAATGCTTGATTTCGAGAGTGAGCGAAACTAATGAAAACATTGTTGGGGTAAAACCTAAAGGGAAAGACCTAGCACCAAATCCAATTTGCCATCTGATCTAACTTCTGGAGGCAGTCAAAATGAGCCTTAGAATTCTTCCCTACCTTATTCCTGTGCTGAGATACAGGCTGCTCCAACCTGCTGTAAAATGCTTGATTTCGAGAGTGAGCGAAACTAATGAAAACATTGTTGGGGTAAAACCTAAAGGGAAAGACCTAGCACCAAATCCAATTTGCCATCTGATCTAACTTCTGGAGGCAGTCAAAATGAGCCTTAGAATTCTTCCCTACCTTATTCCTGTGCTGAGATACAGGCTGCTCCAACCTGCTGTAAAATGCTTGATTTCGAGAGTGAGCGAAACTAATGAAAACATTGTTGGGGTAAAACCTAAAGGGAAAGACCTAGCACCAAATCCAATTTGCCATCTGATCTAACTTCTGGAGGCAGTCAAAATGAGCCTTAGAATTCTTCCCTACCTTATTCCTGTGCTGAGATACAGGCTGCTCCAACCTGCTGTAAAATGCTTGATTTCGAGAGTGAGCGAAACTAATGAAAACATTGTTGGGGTAAAACCTAAAGGGAAAGACCTAGCACCAAATCCAATTTGCCATCTGATCTAACTTCTGGAGGCAGTCAAAATGAGCCTTAGAATTCTTCCCTACCTTATTCCTGTGCTGAGATACAGGCTGCTCCAACCTGCTGTAAAATGCTTGATTTCGAGAGTGAGCGAAACTAATGAAAACATTGTTGGGGTAAAACCTAAAGGGAAAGACCTAGCACCAAATCCAATTTGCCATCTGATCTAACTTCTGGAGGCAGTCAAAATGAGCCTTAGAATTCTTCCCTACCTTATTCCTGTGCTGAGATACAGGCTGCTCCAACCTGCTGTAAAATGCTTGATTTCGAGAGTGAGCGAAACTAATGAAAACATTGTTGGGGTAAAACCTAAAGGGAAAGACCTAGCACCAAATCCAATTTGCCATCTGATCTAACTTCTGGAGGCAGTCAAAATGAGCCTTAGAATTCTTCCCTACCTTATTCCTGTGCTGAGATACAGGCTGCTCCAACCTGCTGTAAAATGCTTGATTTCGAGAGTGAGCGAAACTAATGAAAACATTGTTGGGGTAAAACCTAAAGGGAAAGACCTAGCACCAAATCCAATTTGCCATCTGATCTAACTTCTGGAGGCAGTCAAAATGAGCCTTAGAATTCTTCCCTACCTTATTCCTGTGCTGAGATACAGGCTGCTCCAACCTGCTGTAAAATGCTTGATTTCGAGAGTGAGCGAAACTAATGAAAACATTGTTGGGGTAAAACCTAAAGGGAAAGACCTAGCACCAAATCCAATTTGCCATCTGATCTAACTTCTGGAGGCAGTCAAAATGAGCCTTAGAATTCTTCCCTACCTTATTCCTGTGCTGAGATACAGGCTGCTCCAACCTGCTGTAAAATGCTTGATTTCGAGAGTGAGCGAAACTAATGAAAACATTGTTGGGGTAAAACCTAAAGGGAAAGACCTAGCACCAAATCCAATTTGCCATCTGATCTAACTTCTGGAGGCAGTCAAAATGAGCCTTAGAATTCTTCCCTACCTTATTCCTGTGCTGAGATACAGGCTGCTCCAACCTGCTGTAAAATGCTTGATTTCGAGAGTGAGCGAAACTAATGAAAACATTGTTGGGGTAAAACCTAAAGGGAAAGACCTAGCACCAAATCCAATTTGCCATCTGATCTAACTTCTGGAGGCAGTCAAAATGAGCCTTAGAATTCTTCCCTACCTTATTCCTGTGCTGAGATACAGGCTGCTCCAACCTGCTGTAAAATGCTTGATTTCGAGAGTGAGCGAAACTAATGAAAACATTGTTGGGGTAAAACCTAAAGGGAAAGACCTAGCACCAAATCCAATTTGCCATCTGATCTAACTTCTGGAGGCAGTCAAAATGAGCCTTAGAATTCTTCCCTACCTTATTCCTGTGCTGAGATACAGGCTGCTCCAACCTGCTGTAAAATGCTTGATTTCGAGAGTGAGCGAAACTAATGAAAACATTGTTGGGGTAAAACCTAAAGGGAAAGACCTAGCACCAAATCCAATTTGCCATCTGATCTAACTTCTGGAGGCAGTCAAAATGAGCCTTAGAATTCTTCCCTACCTTATTCCTGTGCTGAGATACAGGCTGCTCCAACCTGCTGTAAAATGCTTGATTTCGAGAGTGAGCGAAACTAATGAAAACATTGTTGGGGTAAAACCTAAAGGGAAAGACCTAGCACCAAATCCAATTTGCCATCTGATCTAACTTCTGGAGGCAGTCAAAATGAGCCTTAGAATTCTTCCCTACCTTATTCCTGTGCTGAGATACAGGCTGCTCCAACCTGCTGTAAAATGCTTGATTTCGAGAGTGAGCGAAACTAATGAAAACATTGTTGGGGTAAAACCTAAAGGGAAAGACCTAGCACCAAATCCAATTTGCCATCTGATCTAACTTCTGGAGGCAGTCAAAATGAGCCTTAGAATTCTTCCCTACCTTATTCCTGTGCTGAGATACAGGCTGCTCCAACCTGCTGTAAAATGCTTGATTTCGAGAGTGAGCGAAACTAATGAAAACATTGTTGGGGTAAAACCTAAAGGGAAAGACCTAGCACCAAATCCAATTTGCCATCTGATCTAACTTCTGGAGGCAGTCAAAATGAGCCTTAGAATTCTTCCCTACCTTATTCCTGTGCTGAGATACAGGCTGCTCCAACCTGCTGTAAAATGCTTGATTTCGAGAGTGAGCGAAACTAATGAAAACATTGTTGGGGTAAAACCTAAAGGGAAAGACCTAGCACCAAATCCAATTTGCCATCTGATCTAACTTCTGGAGGCAGTCAAAATGAGCCTTAGAATTCTTCCCTACCTTATTCCTGTGCTGAGATACAGGCTGCTCCAACCTGCTGTAAAATGCTTGATTTCGAGAGTGAGCGAAACTAATGAAAACATTGTTGGGGTAAAACCTAAAGGGAAAGACCTAGCACCAAATCCAATTTGCCATCTGATCTAACTTCTGGAGGCAGTCAAAATGAGCCTTAGAATTCTTCCCTACCTTATTCCTGTGCTGAGATACAGGCTGCTCCAACCTGCTGTAAAATGCTTGATTTCGAGAGTGAGCGAAACTAATGAAAACATTGTTGGGGTAAAACCTAAAGGGAAAGACCTAGCACCAAATCCAATTTGCCATCTGATCTAACTTCTGGAGGCAGTCAAAATGAGCCTTAGAATTCTTCCCTACCTTATTCCTGTGCTGAGATACAGGCTGCTCCAACCTGCTGTAAAATGCTTGATTTCGAGAGTGAGCGAAACTAATGAAAACATTGTTGGGGTAAAACCTAAAGGGAAAGACCTAGCACCAAATCCAATTTGCCATCTGATCTAACTTCTGGAGGCAGTCAAAATGAGCCTTAGAATTCTTCCCTACCTTATTCCTGTGCTGAGATACAGGCTGCTCCAACCTGCTGTAAAATGCTTGATTTCGAGAGTGAGCGAAACTAATGAAAACATTGTTGGGGTAAAACCTAAAGGGAAAGACCTAGCACCAAATCCAATTTGCCATCTGATCTAACTTCTGGAGGCAGTCAAAATGAGCCTTAGAATTCTTCCCTACCTTATTCCTGTGCTGAGATACAGGCTGCTCCAACCTGCTGTAAAATGCTTGATTTCGAGAGTGAGCGAAACTAATGAAAACATTGTTGGGGTAAAACCTAAAGGGAAAGACCTAGCACCAAATCCAATTTGCCATCTGATCTAACTTCTGGAGGCAGTCAAAATGAGCCTTAGAATTCTTCCCTACCTTATTCCTGTGCTGAGATACAGGCTGCTCCAACCTGCTGTAAAATGCTTGATTTCGAGAGTGAGCGAAACTAATGAAAACATTGTTGGGGTAAAACCTAAAGGGAAAGACCTAGCACCAAATCCAATTTGCCATCTGATCTAACTTCTGGAGGCAGTCAAAATGAGCCTTAGAATTCTTCCCTACCTTATTCCTGTGCTGAGATACAGGCTGCTCCAACCTGCTGTAAAATGCTTGATTTCGAGAGTGAGCGAAACTAATGAAAACATTGTTGGGGTAAAACCTAAAGGGAAAGACCTAGCACCAAATCCAATTTGCCATCTGATCTAACTTCTGGAGGCAGTCAAAATGAGCCTTAGAATTCTTCCCTACCTTATTCCTGTGCTGAGATACAGGCTGCTCCAACCTGCTGTAAAATGCTTGATTTCGAGAGTGAGCGAAACTAATGAAAACATTGTTGGGGTAAAACCTAAAGGGAAAGACCTAGCACCAAATCCAATTTGCCATCTGATCTAACTTCTGGAGGCAGTCAAAATGAGCCTTAGAATTCTTCCCTACCTTATTCCTGTGCTGAGATACAGGCTGCTCCAACCTGCTGTAAAATGCTTGATTTCGAGAGTGAGCGAAACTAATGAAAACATTGTTGGGGTAAAACCTAAAGGGAAAGACCTAGCACCAAATCCAATTTGCCATCTGATCTAACTTCTGGAGGCAGTCAAAATGAGCCTTAGAATTCTTCCCTACCTTATTCCTGTGCTGAGATACAGGCTGCTCCAACCTGCTGTAAAATGCTTGATTTCGAGAGTGAGCGAAACTAATGAAAACATTGTTGGGGTAAAACCTAAAGGGAAAGACCTAGCACCAAATCCAATTTGCCATCTGATCTAACTTCTGGAGGCAGTCAAAATGATCCTTAGAATTCTTCCCTACCTTATTCCTGTGCTGAGATACAGGCTGCTCCAACCTGCTGTAAAATGCTTGATTTCGAGAGTGAGCGAAACTAATGAAAACATTGTTGGGGTAAAACCTAAAGGGAAAGACCTAGCACCAAATCCAATTTGCCATCTGATCTAACTTCTGGAGGCAGTCAAAATGATCCTTAGAATTCTTCCCTACCTTATTCCTGTGCTGAGATACAGGCTGCTCCAACCTGCTGTAAAATGCTTGATTTCGAGAGTGAGCGAAACTAATGAAAACATTGTTGGGGTAAAACCTAAAGGGAAAGACCTAGCACCAAATCCAATTTGCCATCTGATCTAACTTCTGGAGGCAGTCAAAATGATCCTTAGAATTCTTCCCTACCTTATTCCTGTGCTGAGATACAGGCTGCTCCAACCTGCTGTAAAATGCTTGATTTCGAGAGTGAGCGAAACTAATGAAAACATTGTTGGGGTAAAACCTAAAGGGAAAGACCTAGCACCAAATCCAATTTGCCATCTGATCTAACTTCTGGAGGCAGTCAAAATGAGCCTTAGAATTCTTCCCTACCTTATTCCTGTGCTGAGATACAGGCTGCTCCAACCTGCTGTAAAATGCTTGATTTCGAGAGTGAGCGAAACTAATGAAAACATTGTTGGGGTAAAACCTAAAGGGAAAGACCTAGCACCAAATCCAATTTGCCATCTGATCTAACTTCTGGAGGCAGTCAAAATGAGCCTTAGAATTCTTCCCTACCTTATTCCTGTGCTGAGATACAGGCTGCTCCAACCTGCTGTAAAATGCTTGATTTCGAGAGTGAGCGAAACTAATGAAAACATTGTTGGGGTAAAACCTAAAGGGAAAGACCTAGCACCAAATCCAATTTGCCATCTGATCTAACTTCTGGAGGCAGTCAAAATGATCCTTAGAATTCTTCCCTACCTTATTCCTGTGCTGAGATACAGGCTGCTCCAACCTGCTGTAAAATGCTTGATTTCGAGAGTGAGCGAAACTAATGAAAACATTGTTGGGGTAAAACCTAAAGGGAAAGACCTAGCACCAAATCCAATTTGCCATCTGATCTAACTTCTGGAGGCAGTCAAAATGAGCCTTAGAATTCTTCCCTACCTTATTCCTGTGCTGAGATACAGGCTGCTCCAACCTGCTGTAAAATGCTTGATTTCGAGAGTGAGCGAAACTAATGAAAACATTGTTGGGGTAAAACCTAAAGGGAAAGACCTAGCACCAAATCCAATTTGCCATCTGATCTAACTTCTGGAGGCAGTCAAAATGATCCTTAGAATTCTTCCCTACCTTATTCCTGTGCTGAGATACAGGCTGCTCCAACCTGCTGTAAAATGCTTGATTTCGAGAGTGAGCGAAACTAATGAAAACATTGTTGGGGTAAAACCTAAAGGGAAAGACCTAGCACCAAATCCAATTTGCCATCTGATCTAACTTCTGGAGGCAGTCAAAATGAGCCTTAGAATTCTTCCCTACCTTATTCCTGTGCTGAGATACAGGCTGCTCCAACCTGCTGTAAAATGCTTGATTTCGAGAGTGAGCGAAACTAATGAAAACATTGTTGGGGTAAAACCTAAAGGGAAAGACCTAGCACCAAATCCAATTTGCCATCTGATCTAACTTCTGGAGGCAGTCAAAATGAGCCTTAGAATTCTTCCCTACCTTATTCCTGTGCTGAGATACAGGCTGCTCCAACCTGCTGTAAAATGCTTGATTTCGAGAGTGAGCGAAACTAATGAAAACATTGTTGGGGTAAAACCTAAAGGGAAAGACCTAGCACCAAATCCAATTTGCCATCTGATCTAACTTCTGGAGGCAGTCAAAATGATCCTTAGAATTCTTCCCTACCTTATTCCTGTGCTGAGATACAGGCTGCTCCAACCTGCTGTAAAATGCTTGATTTCGAGAGTGAGCGAAACTAATGAAAACATTGTTGGGGTAAAACCTAAAGGGAAAGACCTAGCACCAAATCCAATTTGCCATCTGATCTAACTTCTGGAGGCAGTCAAAATGATCCTTAGAATTCTTCCCTACCTTATTCCTGTGCTGAGATACAGGCTGCTCCAACCTGCTGTAAAATGCTTGATTTCGAGAGTGAGCGAAACTAATGAAAACATTGTTGGGGTAAAACCTAAAGGGAAAGACCTAGCACCAAATCCAATTTGCCATCTGATCTAACTTCTGGAGGCAGTCAAAATGATCCTTAGAATTCTTCCCTACCTTATTCCTGTGCTGAGATACAGGCTGCTCCAACCTGCTGTAAAATGCTTGATTTCGAGAGTGAGCGAAACTAATGAAAACATTGTTGGGGTAAAACCTAAAGGGAAAGACCTAGCACCAAATCCAATTTGCCATCTGATCTAACTTCTGGAGGCAGTCAAAATGAGCCTTAGAATTCTTCCCTACCTTATTCCTGTGCTGAGATACAGGCTGCTCCAACCTGCTGTAAAATGCTTGATTTCGAGAGTGAGCGAAACTAATGAAAACATTGTTGGGGTAAAACCTAAAGGGAAAGACCTAGCACCAAATCCAATTTGCCATCTGATCTAACTTCTGGAGGCAGTCAAAATGAGCCTTAGAATTCTTCCCTACCTTATTCCTGTGCTGAGATACAGGCTGCTCCAACCTGCTGTAAAATGCTTGATTTCGAGAGTGAGCGAAACTAATGAAAACATTGTTGGGGTAAAACCTAAAGGGAAAGACCTAGCACCAAATCCAATTTGCCATCTGATCTAACTTCTGGAGGCAGTCAAAATGAGCCTTAGAATTCTTCCCTACCTTATTCCTGTGCTGAGATACAGGCTGCTCCAACCTGCTGTAAAATGCTTGATTTCGAGAGTGAGCGAAACTAATGAAAACATTGTTGGGGTAAAACCTAAAGGGAAAGACCTAGCACCAAATCCAATTTGCCATCTGATCTAACTTCTGGAGGCAGTCAAAATGATCCTTAGAATTCTTCCCTACCTTATTCCTGTGCTGAGATACAGGCTGCTCCAACCTGCTGTAAAATGCTTGATTTCGAGAGTGAGCGAAACTAATGAAAACATTGTTGGGGTAAAACCTAAAGGGAAAGACCTAGCACCAAATCCAATTTGCCATCTGATCTAACTTCTGGAGGCAGTCAAAATGAGCCTTAGAATTCTTCCCTACCTTATTCCTGTGCTGAGATACAGGCTGCTCCAACCTGCTGTAAAATGCTTGATTTCAAGAGTGAGCGAAACTAATGAAAACATTGTTGGGGTAAAACCTAAAGGGAAAGACCTAGCACCAAATCCAATTTGCCATCTGATCTAACTTCTGGAGGCAGTCAAAATGAGCCTTAGAATTCTTCCCTACCTTATTCCTGTGCTGAGATACAGGCTGCTCCAACCTGCTGTAAAATGCTTGATTTCGAGAGTGAGCGAAACTAATGAAAACATTGTTGGGGTAAAACCTAAAGGGAAAGACCTAGCACCAAATCCAATTTGCCATCTGATCTAACTTCTGGAGGCAGTCAAAATGAGCCTTAGAATTCTTCCCTACCTTATTCCTGTGCTGAGATACAGGCTGCTCCAACCTGCTGTAAAATGCTTGATTTCGAGAGTGAGCGAAACTAATGAAAACATTGTTGGGGTAAAACCTAAAGGGAAAGACCTAGCACCAAATCCAATTTGCCATCTGATCTAACTTCTGGAGGCAGTCAAAATGAGCCTTAGAATTCTTCCCTACCTTATTCCTGTGCTGAGATACAGGCTGCTCCAACCTGCTGTAAAATGCTTGATTTCGAGAGTGAGCGAAACTAATGAAAACATTGTTGGGGTAAAACCTAAAGCGAAAGACCTAGCACCAAATCCAATTTGCCATCTGATCTAACTTCTGGAGGCAGTCAAAATGAGCCTTAGAATTCTTCCCTACCTTATTCCTGTGCTGAGATACAGGCTGCTCCAACCTGCTGTAAAATGCTTGATTTCGAGAGTGAGCGAAACTAATGAAAACATTGTTGGGGTAAAACCTAAAGGGAAAGACCTAGCACCAAATCCAATTTGCCATCTGATCTAACTTCTGGAGGCAGTCAAAATGAGCCTTAGAATTCTTCCCTACCTTATTCCTGTGCTGAGATACAGGCTGCTCCAACCTGCTGTAAAATGCTTGATTTCGAGAGTGAGCGAAACTAATGAAAACATTGTTGGGGTAAAACCTAAAGGGAAAGACCTAGCACCAAATCCAATTTGCCATCTGATCTAACTTCTGGAGGCAGTCAAAATGATCCTTAGAATTCTTCCCTACCTTATTCCTGTGCTGAGATACAGGCTGCTCCAACCTGCTGTAAAATGCTTGATTTCGAGAGTGAGCGAAACTAATGAAAACATTGTTGGGGTAAAACCTAAAGGGAAAGACCTAGCACCAAATCCAATTTGCCATCTGATCTAACTTCTGGAGGCAATCAAAATGATCCTTAGAATTCTTCCCTACCTTATTCCTGTGCTGAGATACAGGCTGCTCCAACCTGCTGTAAAATGCTTGATTTCGAGAGTGAGCGAAACTAATGAAAACATTGTTGGGGTAAAACCTAAAGGGAAAGACCTAGCACCACATCCAATTTGCCATCTGATCTAACTTCTGGAGGCAGTCAAAATGATCCTTAGAATTCTTCCCTACCTTATTCCTGTGCTGAGATACAGGCTGCTCCAACCTGCTGTAAAATGCTTGATTTCGAGAGTGAGCGAAACTAATGAAAACATTGTTGGGGTAAAACCTAAAGGGAAAGACCTAGCACCAAATCCAATTTGCCATCTGATCTAACTTCTGGAGGCAGTCAAAATGAGCCTTAGAATTCTTCCCTACCTTATTCCTGTGCTGAGATACAGGCTGCTCCAACCTGCTGTAAAATGCTTGATTTCGAGAGTGAGCGAAACTAATGAAAACATTGTTGGGGTAAAACCTAAAGGGAAAGACCTAGCACCAAATCCAATTTGCCATCTGATCTAACTTCTGGAGGCAGTCAAAATGAGCCTTAGAATTCTTCCCTACCTTATTCCTGTGCTGAGATACAGGCTGCTCCAACCTGCTGTAAAATGCTTGATTTCGAGAGTGAGCGAAACTAATGAAAACATTGTTGGGGTAAAACCTAAAGGGAAAGACCTAGCACCAAATCCAATTTGCCATCTGATCTAACTTCTGGAGGCAGTCAAAATGAGCCTTAGAATTCTTCCCTACCTTATTCCTCTGCTGAGATACAGGCTGCTCCAACCTGCTGTAAAATGCTTGATTTCGAGAGTGAGCGAAACTAATGAAAACATTGTTGGGGTAAAACCTAAAGGGAAAGACCTAGCACCAAATCCAATTTGCCATCTGATCTAACTTCTGGAGGCAGTCAAAATGAGCCTTAGAATTCTTCCCTACCTTATTCCTGTGCTGAGATACAGGCTGCTCCAACCTGCTGTAAAATGCTTGATTTCGAGAGTGAGCGAAACTAATGAAAACATTGTTGGGGTAAAACCTAAAGGGAAAGACCTAGCACCAAATCCAATTTGCCATCTGATCTAACTTCTGGAGGCAGTCAAAATGAGCCTTAGAATTCTTCCCTACCTTATTCCTGTGCTGAGATACAGGCTGCTCCAACCTGCTGTAAAATGCTTGATTTCGAGAGTGAGCGAAACTAATGAAAACATTGTTGGGGTAAAACCTAAAGGGAAAGACCTAGCACCAAATCCAATTTGCCATCTGATCTAACTTCTGGAGGCAGTCAAAATGAGCCTTAGAATTCTTCCCTACCTTATTCCTGTGCTGAGATACAGGCTGCTCCAACCTGCTGTAAAATGCTTGATTTCGAGAGTGAGCGAAACTAATGAAAACATTGTTGGGGTAAAACCTAAAGGGAAAGACCTAGCACCAAATCCAATTTGCCATCTGATCTAACTTCTGGAGGCAGTCAAAATGAGCCTTAGAATTCTTCCCTACCTTATTCCTGTGCTGAGATACAGGCTGCTCCAACCTGCTGTAAAATGCTTGATTTCGAGAGTGAGCGAAACTAATGAAAACATTGTTGGGGTAAAACCTAAAGGGAAAGACCTAGCACCAAATCCAATTTGCCATCTGATCTAACTTCTGGAGGCAGTCAAAATGAGCCTTAGAATTCTTCCCTACCTTATTCCTGTGCTGAGATACAGGCTGCTCCAACCTGCTGTAAAATGCTTGATTTCGAGAGTGAGCGAAACTAATGAAAACATTGTTGGGGTAAAACCTAAAGGGAAAGACCTAGCACCAAATCCAATTTGCCATCTGATCTAACTTCTGGAGGCAGTCAAAATGAGCCTTAGAATTCTTCCCTACCTTATTCCTGTGCTGAGATACAGGCTGCTCCAACCTGCTGTAAAATGCTTGATTTCGAGAGTGAGCGAAACTAATGAAAACATTGTTGGGGTAAAACCTAAAGGGAAAGACCTAGCACCAAATCCAATTTGCCATCTGATCTAACTTCTGGAGGCAGTCAAAATGAGCCTTAGAATTCTTCCCTACCTTATTCCTGTGCTGAGATACAGGCTGCTCCAACCTGCTGTAAAATGCTTGATTTCGAGAGTGAGCGAAACTAATGAAAACATTGTTGGGGTAAAACCTAAAGGGAAAGACCTAGCACCAAATCCAATTTGCCATCTGATCTAACTTCTGGAGGCAGTCAAAATGAGCCTTAGAATTCTTCCCTACCTTATTCCTGTGCTGAGATACAGGCTGCTCCAACCTGCTGTAAAATGCTTGATTTCGAGAGTGAGCGAAACTAATGAAAACATTGTTGGGGTAAAACCTAAAGGGAAAGACCTAGCACCAAATCCAATTTGCCATCTGATCTAACTTCTGGAGGCAGTCAAAATGAGCCTTAGAATTCTTCCCTACCTTATTCCTGTGCTGAGATACAGGCTGCTCCAACCTGCTGTAAAATGCTTGATTTCGAGAGTGAGCGAAACTAATGAAAACATTGTTGGGGTAAAACCTAAAGCGAAAGACCTAGCACCAAATCCAATTTGCCATCTGATCTAACTTCTGGAGGCAGTCAAAATGAGCCTTAGAATTCTTCCCTACCTTATTCCTGTGCTGAGATACAGGCTGCTCCAACCTGCTGTAAAATGCTTGATTTCGAGAGTGAGCGAAACTAATGAAAACATTGTTGGGGTAAAACCTAAAGGGAAAGACCTAGCACCAAATCCAATTTGCCATCTGATCTAACTTCTGGAGGCAGTCAAAATGAGCCTTAGAATTCTTCCCTACCTTATTCCTGTGCTGAGATACAGGCTGCTCCAACCTGCTGTAAAATGCTTGATTTCGAGAGTGAGCGAAACTAATGAAAACATTGTTGGGGTAAAACCTAAAGGGAAAGACCTAGCACCAAATCCAATTTGCCATCTGATCTAACTTCTGGAGGCAGTCAAAATGAGCCTTAGAATTCTTCCCTACCTTATTCCTGTGCTGAGATACAGGCTGCTCCAACCTGCTGTAAAATGCTTGATTTCGAGAGTGAGCGAAACTAATGAAAACATTGTTGGGGTAAAACCTAAAGGGAAAGACCTAGCACCAAATCCAATTTGCCATCTGATCTAACTTCTGGAGGCAGTCAAAATGAGCCTTAGAATTCTTCCCTACCTTATTCCTGTGCTGAGATACAGGCTGCTCCAACCTGCTGTAAAATGCTTGATTTCGAGAGTGAGCGAAACTAATGAAAACATTGTTGGGGTAAAACCTAAAGGGAAAGACCTAGCACCAAATCCAATTTGCCATCTGATCTAACTTCTGGAGGCAGTCAAAATGAGCCTTAGAATTCTTCCCTACCTTATTCCTGTGCTGAGATACAGGCTGCTCCAACCTGCTGTAAAATGCTTGATTTCGAGAGTGAGCGAAACTAATGAAAACATTGTTGGGGTAAAACCTAAAGGGAAAGACCTAGCACCAAATCCAATTTGCCATCTGATCTAACTTCTGGAGGCAGTCAAAATGAGCCTTAGAATTCTTCCCTACCTTATTCCTGTGCTGAGATACAGGCTGCTCCAACCTGCTGTAAAATGCTTGATTTCGAGAGTGAGCGAAACTAATGAAAACATTGTTGGGGTAAAACCTAAAGGGAAAGACCTAGCACCAAATCCAATTTGCCATCTGATCTAACTTCTGGAGGCAGTCAAAATGATCCTTAGAATTCTTCCCTACCTTATTCCTGTGCTGAGATACAGGCTGCTCCAACCTGCTGTAAAATGCTTGATTTCGAGAGTGAGCGAAACTAATGAAAACATTGTTGGGGTAAAACCTAAAGGGAAAGACCTAGCACCAAATCCAATTTGCCATCTGATCTAACTTCTGGAGGCAGTCAAAATGAGCCTTAGAATTCTTCCCTACCTTATTCCTGTGCTGAGATACAGGCTGCTCCAACCTGCTGTAAAATGCTTGATTTCGAGAGTGAGCGAAACTAATGAAAACATTGTTGGGGTAAAACCTAAAGGGAAAGACCTAGCACCAAATCCAATTTGCCATCTGATCTAACTTCTGGAGGCAGTCAAAATGAGCCTTAGAATTCTTCCCTACCTTATTCCTGTGCTGAGATACAGGCTGCTCCAACCTGCTGTAAAATGCTTGATTTCGAGAGTGAGCGAAACTAATGAAAACATTGTTGGGGTAAAACCTAAAGGGAAAGACCTAGCACCAAATCCAATTTGCCATCTGATCTAACTTCTGGAGGCAGTCAAAATGATCCTTAGAATTCTTCCCTACCTTATTCCTGTGCTGAGATACAGGCTGCTCCAACCTGCTGTAAAATGCTTGATTTCGAGAGTGAGCGAAACTAATGAAAACATTGTTGGGGTAAAACCTAAAGGGAAAGACCTAGCACCAAATCCAATTTGCCATCTGATCTAACTTCTGGAGGCAGTCAAAATGAGCCTTAGAATTCTTCCCTACCTTATTCCTGTGCTGAGATACAGGCTGCTCCAACCTGCTGTAAAATGCTTGATTTCGAGAGTGAGCGAAACTAATGAAAACATTGTTGGGGTAAAACCTAAAGGGAAAGACCTAGCACCAAATCCAATTTGCCATCTGATCTAACTTCTGGAGGCAGTCAAAATGAGCCTTAGAATTCTTCCCTACCTTATTCCTGTGCTGAGATACAGGCTGCTCCAACCTGCTGTAAAATGCTTGATTTCGAGAGTGAGCGAAACTAATGAAAACATTGTTGGGGTAAAACCTAAAGGGAAAGACCTAGCACCAAATCCAATTTGCCATCTGATCTAACTTCTGGAGGCAGTCAAAATGAGCCTTAGAATTCTTCCCTACCTTATTCCTGTGCTGAGATACAGGCTGCTCCAACCTGCTGTAAAATGCTTGATTTCGAGAGTGAGCGAAACTAATGAAAACATTGTTGGGGTAAAACCTAAAGGGAAAGACCTAGCACCAAATCCAATTTGCCATCTGATCTAACTTCTGGAGGCAGTCAAAATGATCCTTAGAATTCTTCCCTACCTTATTCCTGTGCTGAGATACAGGCTGCTCCAACCTGCTGTAAAATGCTTGATTTCGAGAGTGAGCGAAACTAATGAAAACATTGTTGGGGTAAAACCTAAAGGGAAAGACCTAGCACCAAATCCAATTTGCCATCTGATCTAACTTCTGGAGGCAGTCAAAATGATCCTTAGAATTCTTCCCTACCTTATTCCTGTGCTGAGATACAGGCTGCTCCAACCTGCTGTAAAATGCTTGATTTCGAGAGTGAGCGAAACTAATGAAAACATTGTTGGGGTAAAACCTAAAGGGAAAGACCTAGCACCAAATCCAATTTGCCATCTGATCTAACTTCTGGAGGCAGTCAAAATGAGCCTTAGAATTCTTCCCTACCTTATTCCTGTGCTGAGATACAGGCTGCTCCAACCTGCTGTAAAATGCTTGATTTCGAGAGTGAGCGAAACTAATGAAAACATTGTTGGGGTAAAACCTAAAGCGAAAGACCTAGCACCAAATCCAATTTGCCATCTGATCTAACTTCTGGAGGCAGTCAAAATGAGCCTTAGAATTCTTCCCTACCTTATTCCTGTGCTGAGATACAGGCTGCTCCAACCTGCTGTAAAATGCTTGATTTCGAGAGTGAGCGAAACTAATGAAAACATTGTTGGGGTAAAACCTAAAGGGAAAGACCTAGCACCAAATCCAATTTGCCATCTGATCTAACTTCTGGAGGCAGTCAAAATGAGCCTTAGAATTCTTCCCTACCTTATTCCTGTGCTGAGATACAGGCTGCTCCAACCTGCTGTAAAATGCTTGATTTCGAGAGTGAGCGAAACTAATGAAAACATTGTTGGGGTAAAACCTAAAGGGAAAGACCTAGCACCAAATCCAATTTGCCATCTGATCTAACTTCTGGAGGCAGTCAAAATGAGCCTTAGAATTCTTCCCTACCTTATTCCTGTGCTGAGATACAGGCTGCTCCAACCTGCTGTAAAATGCTTGATTTCGAGAGTGAGCGAAACTAATGAAAACATTGTTGGGGTAAAACCTAAAGGGAAAGACCTAGCACCAAATCCAATTTGCCATCTGATCTAACTTCTGGAGGCAGTCAAAATGATCCTTAGAATTCTTCCCTACCTTATTCCTGTGCTGAGATACAGGCTGCTCCAACCTGCTGTAAAATGCTTGATTTCGAGAGTGAGCGAAACTAATGAAAACATTGTTGGGGTAAAACCTAAAGGGAAAGACCTAGCACCAAATCCAATTTGCCATCTGATCTAACTTCTGGAGGCAATCAAAATGATCCTTAGAATTCTTCCCTACCTTATTCCTGTGCTGAGATACAGGCTGCTCCAACCTGCTGTAAAATGCTTGATTTCGAGAGTGAGCGAAACTAATGAAAACATTGTTGGGGTAAAACCTAAAGGGAAAGACCTAGCACCACATCCAATTTGCCATCTGATCTAACTTCTGGAGGCAGTCAAAATGATCCTTAGAATTCTTCCCTACCTTATTCCTGTGCTGAGATACAGGCTGCTCCAACCTGCTGTAAAATGCTTGATTTCGAGAGTGAGCGAAACTAATGAAAACATTGTTGGGGTAAAACCTAAAGGGAAAGACCTAGCACCAAATCCAATTTGCCATCTGATCTAACTTCTGGAGGCAGTCAAAATGAGCCTTAGAATTCTTCCCTACCTTATTCCTGTGCTGAGATACAGGCTGCTCCAACCTGCTGTAAAATGCTTGATTTCGAGAGTGAGCGAAACTAATGAAAACATTGTTGGGGTAAAACCTAAAGGGAAAGACCTAGCACCAAATCCAATTTGCCATCTGATCTAACTTCTGGAGGCAGTCAAAATGAGCCTTAGAATTCTTCCCTACCTTATTCCTGTGCTGAGATACAGGCTGCTCCAACCTGCTGTAAAATGCTTGATTTCGAGAGTGAGCGAAACTAATGAAAACATTGTTGGGGTAAAACCTAAAGGGAAAGACCTAGCACCAAATCCAATTTGCCATCTGATCTAACTTCTGGAGGCAGTCAAAATGATCCTTAGAATTCTTCCCTACCTTATTCCTGTGCTGAGATACAGGCTGCTCCAACCTGCTGTAAAATGCTTGATTTCGAGAGTGAGCGAAACTAATGAAAACATTGTTGGGGTAAAACCTAAAGGGAAAGACCTAGCACCAAATCCAATTTGCCATCTGATCTAACTTCTGGAGGCAGTCAAAATGAGCCTTAGAATTCTTCCCTACCTTATTCCTGTGCTGAGATACAGGCTGCTCCAACCTGCTGTAAAATGCTTGATTTCGAGAGTGAGCGAAACTAATGAAAACATTGTTGGGGTAAAACCTAAAGGGAAAGACCTAGCACCAAATCCAATTTGCCATCTGATCTAACTTCTGGAGGCAGTCAAAATGATCCTTAGAATTCTTCCCTACCTTATTCCTGTGCTGAGATACAGGCTGCTCCAACCTGCTGTAAAATGCTTGATTTCGAGAGTGAGCGAAACTAATGAAAACATTGTTGGGGTAAAACCTAAAGGGAAAGACCTAGCACCAAATCCAATTTGCCATCTGATCTAACTTCTGGAGGCAGTCAAAATGAGCCTTAGAATTCTTCCCTACCTTATTCCTGTGCTGAGATACAGGCTGCTCCAACCTGCTGTAAAATGCTTGATTTCGAGAGTGAGCGAAACTAATGAAAACATTGTTGGGGTAAAACCTAAAGGGAAAGACCTAGCACCAAATCCAATTTGCCATCTGATCTAACTTCTGGAGGCAGTCAAAATGAGCCTTAGAATTCTTCCCTACCTTATTCCTGTGCTGAGATACAGGCTGCTCCAACCTGCTGTAAAATGCTTGATTTCGAGAGTGAGCGAAACTAATGAAAACATTGTTGGGGTAAAACCTAAAGGGAAAGACCTAGCACCAAATCCAATTTGCCATCTGATCTAACTTCTGGAGGCAGTCAAAATGATCCTTAGAATTCTTCCCTACCTTATTCCTGTGCTGAGATACAGGCTGCTCCAACCTGCTGTAAAATGCTTGATTTCGAGAGTGAGCGAAACTAATGAAAACATTGTTGGGGTAAAACCTAAAGGGAAAGACCTAGCACCAAATCCAATTTGCCATCTGATCTAACTTCTGGAGGCAGTCAAAATGAGCCTTAGAATTCTTCCCTACCTTATTCCTGTGCTGAGATACAGGCTGCTCCAACCTGCTGTAAAATGCTTGATTTCGAGAGTGAGCGAAACTAATGAAAACATTGTTGGGGTAAAACCTAAAGGGAAAGACCTAGCACCAAATCCAATTTGCCATCTGATCTAACTTCTGGAGGCAGTCAAAATGAGCCTTAGAATTCTTCCCTACCTTATTCCTGTGCTGAGATACAGGCTGCTCCAACCTGCTGTAAAATGCTTGATTTCGAGAGTGAGCGAAACTAATGAAAACATTGTTGGGGTAAAACCTAAAGGGAAAGACCTAGCACCAAATCCAATTTGCCATCTGATCTAACTTCTGGAGGCAGTCAAAATGAGCCTTAGAATTCTTCCCTACCTTATTCCTGTGCTGAGATACAGGCTGCTCCAACCTGCTGTAAAATGCTTGATTTCGAGAGTGAGCGAAACTAATGAAAACATTGTTGGGGTAAAACCTAAAGGGAAAGACCTAGCACCAAATCCAATTTGCCATCTGATCTAACTTCTGGAGGCAGTCAAAATGAGCCTTAGAATTCTTCCCTACCTTATTCCTGTGCTGAGATACAGGCTGCTCCAACCTGCTGTAAAATGCTTGATTTCGAGAGTGAGCGAAACTAATGAAAACATTGTTGGGGTAAAACCTAAAGGGAAAGACCTAGCACCAAATCCAATTTGCCATCTGATCTAACTTCTGGAGGCAGTCAAAATGAGCCTTAGAATTCTTCCCTACCTTATTCCTGTGCTGAGATACAGGCTGCTCCAACCTGCTGTAAAATGCTTGATTTCGAGAGTGAGCGAAACTAATGAAAACATTGTTGGGGTAAAACCTAAAGGGAAAGACCTAGCACCAAATCCAATTTGCCATCTGATCTAACTTCTGGAGGCAGTCAAAATGATCCTTAGAATTCTTCCCTACCTTATTCCTGTGCTGAGATACAGGCTGCTCCAACCTGCTGTAAAATGCTTGATTTCGAGAGTAAGCAAAACTAATGAAAACATTGTTGGGGTAAAACCTAAAGGGAAAGACCTAGCACCAAATCCAATTTGCCATCTGATCTAACTTCTGGAGGCAGTCAAAATGATCCTTAGAATTCTTCCCTACCTTATTCCTGTGCTGAGATACAGGCTGCTCCAACCTGCTGTAAAATGCTTGATTTCGAGAGTGAGCGAAACTAATGAAAACATTGTTGGGGTAAAACCTAAAGGGAAAGACCTAGCACCAAATCCAATTTGCCATCTGATCTAACTTCTGGAGGCAGTCAAAATGAGCCTTAGAATTCTTCCCTACCTTATTCCTGTGCTGAGATACAGGCTGCTCCAACCTGCTGTAAAATGCTTGATTTCGAGAGTGAGCGAAACTAATGAAAACATTGTTGGGGTAAAACCTAAAGGGAAAGACCTAGCACCAAATCCAATTTGCCATCTGATCTAACTTCTGGAGGCAGTCAAAATGATCCTTAGAATTCTTCCCTACCTTATTCCTGTGCTGAGATACAGGCTGCTCCAACCTGCTGTAAAATGCTTGATTTCGAGAGTGAGCGAAACTAATGAAAACATTGTTGGGGTAAAACCTAAAGGGAAAGACCTAGCACCAAATCGAATTTGCCATCTGATCTAACTTCTGGAGGCAGTCAAAATGATCCTTAGAATTCTTCCCTACCTTATTCCTGTGCTGAGATACAGGCTGCTCCAACCTGCTGTAAAATGCTTGATTTCGAGAGTGAGCGAAACTAATGAAAACATTGTTGGGGTAAAACCTAAAGGGAAAGACCTAGCACCAAATCCAATTTGCCATCTGATCTAACTTCTGGAGGCAGTCAAAATGATCCTTAGAATTCTTCCCTACCTTATTCCTGTGCTGAGATACAGGCTGCTCCAACCTGCTGTAAAATGCTTGATTTCGAGAGTGAGCGAAACTAATGAAAACATTGTTGGGGTAAAACCTAAAGGGAAAGACCTAGCACCAAATCCAATTTGCCATCTGATCTAACTTCTGGAGGCAGTCAAAATGATCCTTAGAATTCTTCCCTACCTTATTCCTGTGCTGAGATACAGGCTGCTCCAACCTGCTGTAAAATGCTTGATTTCGAGAGTGAGCGAAACTAATGAAAACATTGTTGGGGTAAAACCTAAAGGGAAAGACCTAGCACCAAATCCAATTTGCCATCTGATCTAACTTCTGGAGGCAGTCAAAATGAGCCTTAGAATTCTTCCCTACCTTATTCCTGTGCTGAGATACAGGCTGCTCCAACCTGCTGTAAAATGCTTGATTTCGAGAGTGAGCGAAACTAATGAAAACATTGTTGGGGTAAAACCTAAAGGGAAAGACCTAGCACCAAATCCAATTTGCCATCTGATCTAACTTCTGGAGGCAGTCAAAATGATCCTTAGAATTCTTCCCTACCTTATTCCTGTGCTGAGATACAGGCTGCTCCAACCTGCTGTAAAATGCTTGATTTCGAGTGTGAGCGAAACTAATGAAAACATTGTTGGGGTAAAACCTAAAGGGAAAGACCTAGCACCAAATCCAATTTGCCATCTGATCTAACTTCTGGAGGCAGTCAAAATGAGCCTTAGAATTCTTCCCTACCTTATTCCTGTGCTGAGATACAGGCTGCTCCAACCTGCTGTAAAATGCTTGATTTCGAGAGTGAGCAAAACTAATGAAAACATTGTTGGGGTAAAACCTAAAGGGAAAGACCTAGCACCAAATCCAATTTGCCATCTGATCTAACTTCTGGAGGCAGTCAAAATGAGCCTTAGAATTCTTCCCTACCTTATTCCTGTGCTGAGATACAGGCTGCTCCAACCTGCTGTAAAATGCTTGATTTCGAGAGTGAGCGAAACTAATGAAAACATTGTTGGGGTAAAACCTAAAGGGAAAGACCTAGCACCAAATCCAATTTGCCATCTGATCTAACTTCTGGAGGCAGTCAAAATGAGCCTTAGAATTCTTCCCTACCTTATTCCTGTGCTGAGATACAGGCTGCTCCAACCTGCTGTAAAATGCTTGATTTCGAGAGTGAGCGAAACTAATGAAAACATTGTTGGGGTAAAACCTAAAGGGAAAGACCTAGCACCAAATCCAATTTGCCATCTGATCTAACTTCTGGAGGCAGTCAAAATGATCCTTAGAATTCTTCCCTACCTTATTCCTGTGCTGAGATACAGGCTGCTCCAACCTGCTGTAAAATGCTTGATTTCGAGAGTGAGCGAAACTAATGAAAACATTGTTGGGGTAAAACCTAAAGGGAAAGACCTAGCACCAAATCCGATTTGCCATCTGATCTAACTTCTGGAGGCAGTCAAAATGATCCTTAGAATTCTTCCCTACCTTATTCCTGTGCTGAGATACAGGCTGCTCCAACCTGCTGTAAAATGCTTGATTTCGAGAGTGAGCGAAACTAATGAAAACATTGTTGGGGTAAAACCTAAAGGGAAAGACCTAGCACCAAATCCGATTTGCCATCTGATCTAACTTCTGGAGGCAGTCAAAATGATCCTTAGAATTCTTCCCTACCTTATTCCTGTGCTGAGATACAGGCTGCTCCAACCTGCTGTAAAATGCTTGATTTCGAGAGTGAGCGAAACTAATGAAAACATTGTTGGGGTAAAACCTAAAGGGAAAGACCTAGCACCAAATCCAATTTGCCATCTGATCTAACTTCTGGAGGCAGTCAAAATGATCCTTAGAATTCTTCCCTACCTTATTCCTGTGCTGAGATACAGGCTGCTCCAACCTGCTGTAAAATGCTTGATTTCGAGAGTGAGCGAAACTAATGAAAACATTGTTGGGGTAAAACCTAAAGGGAAAGACCTAGCACCAAATCCAATTTGCCATCTGATCTAACTTCTGGAGGCAGTCAAAATGATCCTTAGAATTCTTCCCTACCTTATTCCTGTGCTGAGATACAGGCTGCTCCAACCTGCTGTAAAATGCTTGATTTCGAGAGTGAGCGAAACTAATGAAAACATTGTTGGGGTAAAACCTAAAGGGAAAGACCTAGCACCAAATCCAATTTGCCATCTGATCTAACTTCTGGAGGCAGTCAAAATGAGCCTTAGAATTCTTCCCTACCTTATTCCTGTGCTGAGATACAGGCTGCTCCAACCTGCTGTAAAATGCTTGATTTCGAGAGTGAGCGAAACTAATGAAAACATTGTTGGGGTAAAACCTAAAGGGAAAGACCTAGCACCAAATCCAATTTGCCATCTGATCTAACTTCTGGAGGCAGTCAAAATGATCCTTAGAATTCTTCCCTACCTTATTCCTGTGCTGAGATACAGGCTGCTCCAACCTGCTGTAAAATGCTTGATTTCGAGAGTGAGCGAAACTAATGAAAACATTGTTGGGGTAAAACCTAAAGGGAAAGACCTAGCACCAAATCCAATTTGCCATCTGATCTAACTTCTGGAGGCAGTCAAAATGAGCCTTAGAATTCTTCCCTACCTTATTCCTGTGCTGAGATACAGGCTGCTCCAACCTGCTGTAAAATGCTTGATTTCGAGAGTGAGCGAAACTAATGAAAACATTGTTGGGGTAAAACCTAAAGGGAAAGACCTAGCACCAAATCCAATTTGCCATCTGATCTAACTTCTGGAGGCAGTCAAAATGATCCTTAGAATTCTTCCCTACCTTATTCCTGTGCTGAGATACAGGCTGCTCCAACCTGCTGTAAAATGCTTGATTTCGAGAGTGAGCGAAATTAATGAAAACATTGTTGGGGTAAAACCTAAAGGGAAAGACCTAGCACCAAATCCAATTTGCCATCTGATCTAACTTCTGGAGGCAGTCAAAATGAGCCTTAGAATTCTTCCCTACCTTATTCCTGTGCTGAGATACAGGCTGCTCCAACCTGCTGTAAAATGCTTGATTTCGAGAGTGAGCGAAACTAATGAAAACATTGTTGGGGTAAAACCTAAAGGGAAAGACCTAGCACCAAATCCAATTTGCCATCTGATCTAACTTCTGGAGGCAGTCAAAATGATCCTTAGAATTCTTCCCTACCTTATTCCTGTGCTGAGATACAGGCTGCTCCAACCTGCTGTAAAATGCTTGATTTCGAGAGTGAGCGAAACTAATGAAAACATTGTTGGGGTAAAACCTAAAGGGAAAGACCTAGCACCAAATCCAATTTGCCATCTGATCTAACTTCTGGAGGCAGTCAAAATGAGCCTTAGAATTCTTCCCTACCTTATTCCTGTGCTGAGATACAGGCTGCTCCAACCTGCTGTAAAATGCTTGATTTCGAGAGTGAGCGAAACTAATGAAAACATTGTTGGGGTAAAACCTAAAGGGAAAGACCTAGCACCAAATCCAATTTGCCATCTGATCTAACTTCTGGAGGCAGTCAAAATGATCCTTAGAATTCTTCCCTACCTTATTCCTGTGCTGAGATACAGGCTGCTCCAACCTGCTGTAAAATGCTTGATTTCGAGAGTGAGCGAAACTAATGAAAACATTGTTGGGGTAAAACCTAAAGGGAAAGACCTAGCACCAAATCCAATTTGCCATCTGATCTAACTTCTGGAGGCAGTCAAAATGAGCCTTAGAATTCTTCCCTACCTTATTCCTGTGCTGAGATACAGGCTGCTCCAACCTGCTGTAAAATGCTTGATTTCGAGAGTGAGCGAAACTAATGAAAACATTGTTGGGGTAAAACCTAAAGGGAAAGACCTAGCACCAAATCCAATTTGCCATCTGATCTAACTTCTGGAGGCAGTCAAAATGATCCTTAGAATTCTTCCCTACCTTATTCCTGTGCTGAGATACAGGCTGCTCCAACCTGCTGTAAAATGCTTGATTTCGAGAGTGAGCGAAACTAATGAAAACATTGTTGGGGTAAAACCTAAAGGGAAAGACCTAGCACCAAATCCAATTTGCCATCTGATCTAACTTCTGGAGGCAGTCAAAATGATCCTTAGAATTCTTCCCTACCTTATTCCTGTGCTGAGATACAGGCTGCTCCAACCTGCTGTAAAATGCTTGATTTCGAGAGTGAGCGAAACTAATGAAAACATTGTTGGGGTAAAACCTAAAGGGAAAGACCTAGCACCAAATCCAATTTGCCATCTGATCTAACTTCTGGAGGCAGTCAAAATGATCCTTAGAATTCTTCCCTACCTTATTCCTGTGCTGAGATACAGGCTGCTCCAACCTGCTGTAAAATGCTTGATTTCGAGAGTGAGCGAAACTAATGAAAACATTGTTGGGGTAAAACCTAAAGGGAAAGACCTAGCACCAAATCCAATTTGCCATCTGATCTAACTTCTGGAGGCAGTCAAAATGATCCTTAGAATTCTTCCCTACCTTATTCCTGTGCTGAGATACAGGCTGCTCCAACCTGCTGTAAAATGCTTGATTTCGAGAGTGAGCGAAACTAATGAAAACATTGTTGGGGTAAAACCTAAAGGGAAAGACCTAGCACCAAATCCAATTTGCCATCTGATCTAACTTCTGGAGGCAGTCAAAATGAGCCTTAGAATTCTTCCCTACCTTATTCCTGTGCTGAGATACAGGCTGCTCCAACCTGCTGTAAAATGCTTGATTTCGAGAGTGAGCGAAACTAATGAAAACATTGTTGGGGTAAAACCTAAAGGGAAAGACCTAGCACCAAATCCAATTTGCCATCTGATCTAACTTCTGGAGGCAGTCAAAATGATCCTTAGAATTCTTCCCTACCTTATTCCTGTGCTGAGATACAGGCTGCTCCAACCTGCTGTAAAATGCTTGATTTCGAGAGTGAGCGAAACTAATGAAAACATTGTTGGGGTAAAACCTAAAGGGAAAGACCTAGCACCAAATCCAATTTGCCATCTGATCTAACTTCTGGAGGCAGTCAAAATGAGCCTTAGAATTCTTCCCTACCTTATTCCTGTGCTGAGATACAGGCTGCTCCAACCTGCTGTAAAATGCTTGATTTCGAGAGTGAGCGAAACTAATGAAAACATTGTTGGGGTAAAACCTAAAGGGAAAGACCTAGCACCAAATCCAATTTGCCATCTGATCTAACTTCTGGAGGCAGTCAAAATGAGCCTTAGAATTCTTCCCTACCTTATTCCTGTGCTGAGATACAGGCTGCTCCAACCTGCTGTAAAATGCTTGATTTCGAGAGTGAGCGAAACTAATGAAAACATTGTTGGGGTAAAACCTAAAGGGAAAGACCTAGCACCAAATCCAATTTGCCATCTGATCTAACTTCTGGAGGCAGTCAAAATGATCCTTAGAATTCTTCCCTACCTTATTCCTGTGCTGAGATACAGGCTGCTCCAACCTGCTGTAAAATGCTTGATTTCGAGAGTGAGCGAAACTAATGAAAACATTGTTGGGGTAAAACCTAAAGGGAAAGACCTAGCACCAAATCCAATTTGCCATCTGATCTAACTTCTGGAGGCAGTCAAAATGAGCCTTAGAATTCTTCCCTACCTTATTCCTGTGCTGAGATACAGGCTGCTCCAACCTGCTGTAAAATGCTTGATTTCGAGAGTGAGCGAAACTAATGAAAACATTGTTGGGGTAAAACCTAAAGGGAAAGACCTAGCACCAAATCCAATTTGCCATCTGATCTAACTTCTGGAGGCAGTCAAAATGAGCCTTAGAATTCTTCCCTACCTTATTCCTGTGCTGAGATACAGGCTGCTCCAACCTGCTGTAAAATGCTTGATTTCGAGAGTGAGCGAAATTAATGAAAACATTGTTGGGGTAAAACCTAAAGGGAAAGACCTAGCACCAAATCCAATTTGCCATCTGATCTAACTTCTGGAGGCAGTCAAAATGAGCCTTAGAATTCTTCCCTACCTTATTCCTGTGCTGAGATACAGGCTGCTCCAACCTGCTGTAAAATGCTTGCTTTCGAGAGTGAGCGAAACTAATGAAAACATTGTTGGGGTAAAACCTAAAGGGAAAGACCTAGCACCAAATCCAATTTGCCATCTGATCTAACTTCTGGAGGCAGTCAAAATGATCCTTAGAATTCTTCCCTACCTTATTCCTGTGCTGAGATACAGGCTGCTCCAACCTGCTGTAAAATGCTTGATTTTGAGAGTGAGCGAAACTAATGAAAACATTGTTGGGGTAAAACCTAAAGGGAAAGACCTAGCACCAAATCCAATTTGCCATCTGATCTAACTTCTGGAGGCAGTCAAAATGAGCATTTGAATTCTTCCCTACCTTATTCCTGTGCTGAGATACAGGCTGCTCCAACCTGCTGTAAAATGCTTGATTTCGAGAGTGAGCGAAACTAATGAAAACATTGTTGGGGTAAAACCTAAAGGGAAAGACCTAGCACCAAATCCAATTTGCCATCTGATCTAACTTCTGGAGGCAGTCAAAATGATCCTTAGAATTCTTCCCTACCTTATTCCTGTGCTGAGATACAGGCTGCTCCAACCTGCTGTAAAATGCTTGATTTCGAGAGTGAGCGAAACTAATGAAAACATTGTTGGGGTAAAACCTAAAGGGAAAGACCTAGCACCAAATCCAATTTGCCATCTGATCTAACTTCTGGAGGCAGTCAAAATGAGCCTTAGAATTCTTCCCTACCTTATTCCTGTGCTGAGATACAGGCTGCTCCAACCTGCTGTAAAATGCTTGATTTCGAGAGTGAGCGAAACTAATGAAAACATTGTTGGGGTAAAACCTAAAGGGAAAGACCTAGCACCAAATCCAATTTGCCATCTGATCTAACTTCTGGAGGCAGTCAAAATGATCCTTAGAATTCTTCCCTACCTTATTCCTGTGCTGAGATACAGGCTGCTCCAACCTGCTGTAAAATGCTTGATTTCGAGAGTGAGCGAAACTAATGAAAACATTGTTGGGGTAAAACCTAAAGGGAAAGACCTAGCACCAAATCCAATTTGCCATCTGATCTAACTTCTGGAGGCAGTCAAAATGATCCTTAGAATTCTTCCCTACCTTATTCCTGTGCTGAGATACAGGCTGCTCCAACCTGCTGTAAAATGCTTGATTTCGAGAGTGAGCGAAACTAATGAAAACATTGTTGGGGTAAAACCTAAAGGGAAAGACCTAGCACCAAATCCAATTTGCCATCTGATCTAACTTCTGGAGGCAGTCAAAATGATCCTTAGAATTCTTCCCTACCTTATTCCTGTGCTGAGATACAGGCTGCTCCAACTTGCTGTAAAATGCTTGATTTCGAGAGTGAGCGAAACTAATGAAAACATTGTTGGGGTAAAACCTAAAGGGAAAGACCTAGCACCAAATCCAATTTGCCATCTGATCTAACTTCTGGAGGCAGTCAAAATGATCCTTAGAATTCTTCCCTACCTTATTCCTGTGCTGAGATACAGGCTGCTCCAACCTGCTGTAAAATGCTTGATTTCGAGAGTGAGCGAAACTAATGAAAACATTGTTGGGGTAAAACCTAAAGGGAAAGACCTAGCACCAAATCCAATTTGCCATCTGATCTAACTTCTGGAGGCAGTCAAAATGAGCATTTGAATTCTTCCCTACCTTATTCCTGTGCTGAGATACAGGCTGCTCCAACCTGCTGTAAAATGCTTGATTTCGAGAGTGAGCGAAACTAATGAAAACATTGTTGGGGTAAAACCTAAAGGGAAAGACCTAGCACCAAATCCAATTTGCCATCTGATCTAACTTCTGGAGGCAGTCAAAATGAGCCTTAGAATTCTTCCCTACCTTATTCCTGTGCTGAGATACAGGCTGCTCCAACCTGCTGTAAAATGCTTGATTTCGAGAGTGAGCGAAACTAATGAAAACATTGTTGGGGTAAAACCTAAAGGGAAAGACCTAGCACCAAATCCAATTTGCCATCTGATCTAACTTCTGGAGGCAGTCAAAATGATCCTTAGAATTCTTCCCTACCTTATTCCTGTGCTGAGATACAGGCTGCTCCAACCTGCTGTAAAATGCTTGATTTCGAGAGTGAGCGAAACTAATGAAAACATTGTTGGGGTAAAACCTAAAGGGAAAGACCTAGCACCAAATCCAATTTGCCATCTGATCTAACTTCTGGAGGCAGTCAAAATGATCCTTAGAATTCTTCCCTACCTTATTCCTGTGCTGAGATACAGGCTGCTCCAACCTGCTGTAAAATGCTTGATTTCGAGAGTGAGCGAAACTAATGAAAACATTGTTGGGGTAAAACCTAAAGGGAAAGACCTAGCACCAAATCCAATTTGCCATCTGATCTAACTTCTGGAGGCAGTCAAAATGAGCCTTAGAATTCTTCCCTACCTTATTCCTGTGCTGAGATACAGGCTGCTCCAACCTGCTGTAAAATGCTTGATTTCGAGAGTGAGCGAAACTAATGAAAACATTGTTGGGGTAAAACCTAAAGGGAAAGACCTAGCACCAAATCCAATTTGCCATCTGATCTAACTTCTGGAGGCAGTCAAAATGAGCCTTAGAATTCTTCCCTACCTTATTCCTGTGCTGAGATACAGGCTGCTCCAACCTGCTGTAAAATGCTTGATTTCGAGAGTGAGCGAAACTAATGAAACCATTGTTGGGGTAAAACCTAAAGGGAAAGACCTAGCACCAAATCCAATTTGCCATCTGATCTAACTTCTGGAGGCAGTCAAAATGAGCCTTAGAATTCTTCCCTACCTTATTCCTGTGCTGAGATACAGGCTGCTCCAACCTGCTGTAAAATGCTTGATTTCGAGAGTGAGCGAAACTCTAATGAAAACATTGTTGGGGTAAAACCTAAAGGGAAAGACCTAGCACCAAATCCAATTTGCCATCTGATCTAACTTCTGGAGGCAGTCAAAATGAGCCTTAGAATTCTTCCCTACCTTATTCCTGTGCTGAGATACAGGCTGCTCCAACCTGCTGTAAAATGCTTGATTTCGAGAGTGAGCGAAACTAATGAAAACATTGTTGGGGTAAAACCTAAAGGGAAAGACCTAGCACCAAATCCAATTTGCCATCTGATCTAACTTCTGGAGGCAGTCAAAATGAGCCTTAGAATTCTTCCCTACCTTATTCCTGTGCTGAGATACAGGCTGCTCCAACCTGCTGTAAAATGCTTGATTTCGAGAGTGAGCGAAACTAATGAAAACATTGTTGGGGTAAAACCCTAAAGGGAAAGACCTAGCACCAAATCCAATTTGCCATCTGATCTAACTTCTGGAGGCAGTCAAAATGAGCCTTAGAATTCTTCTCTACCTTATTCCTGTGCTGAGATACAGGCTGCTCCAACCTGCTGTAAAATGCTTGATTTCGAGAGTGAGCGAAACTAATGAAAACATTGTTGGGGTAAAACCTAAAGGGAAAGACCTAGCACCAAATCCAATTTGCCATCTGATCTAACTTCTGGAGGCAGTCAAAATGAGCCTTAGAATTCTTCCCTACCTTATTCCTGTGCTGAGATACAGGCTGCTCCAACCTGCTGTAAAATGCTTGATTTCGAGAGTGAGCGAAACTAATGAAAACATTGTTGGGGTAAAACCTAAAGGGAAAGACCTAGCACCAAATCCAATTTGCCATCTGATCTAACTTCTGGAGGCAGTCAAAATGAGCCTTAGAATTCTTCCCTACCTTATTCCTGTGCTGAGATACAGGCTGCTCCAACCTGCTGTAAAATGCTTGATTTCGAGAGTGAGCGAAACTAATGAAAACATTGTTGGGGTAAAACCTAAAGGGAAAGACCTAGCACCAAATCCAATTTGCCATCTGATCTAACTTCTGGAGGCAGTCAAAATGAGCCTTAGAATTCTTCCCTACCTTATTCCTGTGCTGAGATACAGGCTGCTCCAACCTGCTGTAAAATGCTTGATTTCGAGAGTGAGCGAAACTAATGAAAACATTGTTGGGGTAAAACCTAAAGGGAAAGACCTAGCACCAAATCCAATTTGCCATCTGATCTAACTTCTGGAGGCAGTCAAAATGATCCTTAGAATTCTTCCCTACCTTATTCCTGTGCTGAGATACAGGCTGCTCCAACCTGCTGTAAAATGCTTGATTTCGAGAGTGAGCGAAACTAATGAAAACATTGTTGGGGTAAAACCTAAAGGGAAAGACCTAGCACCAAATCCAATTTGCCATCTGATCTAACTTCTGGAGGCAGTCAAAATGAGCCTTAGAATTCTTCCCTACCTTATTCCTGTGCTGAGATACAGGCTGCTCCAACCTGCTGTAAAATGCTTGATTTCGAGAGTGAGCGAAACTAATGAAAACATTGTTGGGGTAAAACCTAAAGGGAAAGACCTAGCACCAAATCCAATTTGCCATCTGATCTAACTTCTGGAGGCAGTCAAAATGAGCCTTAGAATTCTTCCCTACCTTATTCCTGTGCTGAGATACAGGCTGCTCCAACCTGCTGTAAAATGCTTGATTTCGAGAGTGAGCGAAACTAATGAAAACATTGTTGGGGTAAAACCTAAAGGGAAAGACCTAGCACCAAATCCAATTTGCCATCTGATCTAACTTCTGGAGGCAGTCAAAATGAGCCTTAGAATTCTTCCCTACCTTATTCCTGTGCTGAGATACAGGCTGCTCCAACCTGCTGTAAAATGCTTGATTTCGAGAGTGAGCGAAACTAATGAAAACATTGTTGGGGTAAAACCTAAAGGGAAAGACCTAGCACCAAATCCAATTTGCCATCTGATCTAACTTCTGGAGGCAGTCAAAATGATCCTTAGAATTCTTCCCTACCTTATTCCTGTGCTGAGATACAGGCTGCTCCAACCTGCTGTAAAATGCTTGATTTCGAGAGTGAGCGAAACTAATGAAAACATTGTTGGGGTAAAACCTAAAGGGAAAGACCTAGCACCAAATCCAATTTGCCATCTGATCTAACTTCTGGAGGCAGTCAAAATGATCCTTAGAATTCTTCCCTACCTTATTCCTGTGCTGAGATACAGGCTGCTCCAACCTGCTGTAAAATGCTTGATTTCGAGAGTGAGCGAAACTAATGAAAACATTGTTGGGGTAAAACCTAAAGGGAAAGACCTAGCACCAAATCCAATTTGCCATCTGATCTAACTTCTGGAGGCAGTCAAAATGAGCCTTAGAATTCTTCCCTACCTTATTCCTGTGCTGAGATACAGGCTGCTCCAACCTGCTGTAAAATGCTTGATTTCGAGAGTGAGCGAAACTAATGAAAACATTGTTGGGGTAAAACCTAAAGGGAAAGACCTAGCACCAAATCCAATTTGCCATCTGATCTAACTTCTGGAGGCAGTCAAAATGAGCCTTAGAATTCTTCCCTACCTTATTCCTGTGCTGAGATACAGGCTGCTCCAACCTGCTGTAAAATGCTTGATTTCGAGAGTGAGCGAAACTAATGAAAACATTGTTGGGGTAAAACCTAAAGGGAAAGACCTAGCACCAAATCCAATTTGCCATCTGATCTAACTTCTGGAGGCAGTCAAAATGATCCTTAGAATTCTTCCCTACCTTATTCCTGTGCTGAGATACAGGCTGCTCCAACCTGCTGTAAAATGCTTGATTTCGAGAGTGAGCGAAACTAATGAAAACATTGTTGGGGTAAAACCTAAAGGGAAAGACCTAGCACCAAATCCAATTTGCCATCTGATCTAACTTCTGGAGGCAGTCAAAATGAGCATTTGAATTCTTCCCTACCTTATTCCTGTGCTGAGATACAGGCTGCTCCAACCTGCTGTAAAATGCTTGATTTCGAGAGTGAGCGAAACTAATGAAAACATTGTTGGGGTAAAACCTAAAGGGAAAGACCTAGCACCAAATCCAATTTGCCATCTGATCTAACTTCTGGAGGCAGTCAAAATGAGCATTTGAATTCTTCCCTACCTTATTCCTGTGCTGAGATACAGGCTGCTCCAACCTGCTGTAAAATGCTTGATTTCGAGAGTGAGCGAAACTAATGAAAACATTGTTGGGGTAAAACCTAAAGGGAAAGACCTAGCACCAAATCCAATTTGCCATCTGATCTAACTTCTGGAGGCAGTCAAAATGATCCTTAGAATTCTTCCCTACCTTATTCCTGTGCTGAGATACAGGCTGCTCCAACCTGCTGTAAAATGCTTGATTTCGAGAGTGAGCGAAACTAATGAAAACATTGTTGGGGTAAAACCTAAAGGGAAAGACCTAGCACCAAATCCAATTTGCCATCTGATCTAACTTCTGGAGGCAGTCAAAATGAGCCTTAGAATTCTTCCCTACCTTATTCCTGTGCTGAGATACAGGCTGCTCCAACCTGCTGTAAAATGCTTGATTTCGAGAGTGAGCGAAACTAATGAAAACATTGTTGGGGTAAAACCTAAAGGGAAAGACCTAGCACCAAATCCAATTTGCCATCTGATCTAACTTCTGGAGGCAGTCAAAATGAGCCTTAGAATTCTTCCCTACCTTATTCCTGTGCTGAGATACAGGCTGCTCCAACCTGCTGTAAAATGCTTGATTTCGAGAGTGAGCGAAACTAATGAAAACATTGTTGGGGTAAAACTAAAGGGAAAGACCTAGCACCAAATCCAATTTGCCATCTGATCTAACTTCTGGAGGCAGTCAAAATGATCCTTAGAATTCTTCCCTACCTTATTCCTGTGCTGAGATACAGGCTGCTCCAACCTGCTGTAAAATGCTTGATTTCGAGAGTGAGCGAAACTAATGAAAACATTGTTGGGGTAAAACCTAAAGGGAAAGACCTAGCACCCAAATCCAATTTGCCATCTGATCTAACTTCTGGAGGCAGTCAAAATGAGCCTTAGAATTCTTCCCTACCTTATTCCTGTGCTGAGATACAGGCTGCTCCAACCTGCTGTAAAATGCTTGATTTCGAGAGTGAGCGAAACTAATGAAAACATTGTTGGGGTAAAACCTAAAGGGAAAGACCTAGCACCAAATCCAAT
Organism: Melanerpes formicivorus; assembly: GCF_026170545.1. Taxonomy (NCBI): domain Eukaryota; kingdom Metazoa; phylum Chordata; class Aves; order Piciformes; family Picidae; genus Melanerpes; species Melanerpes formicivorus. The sequence continues at coordinate 79,502 of NW_027142933.1, forward strand.
TTGCCATCTGATCTAACTTCTGGAGGCAGTCAAAATGATCCTTAGAATTCTTCCCTACCTTATTCCTGTGCTGAGATACAGGCTGCTCCAACCTGCTGTAAAATGCTTGATTTCGAGAGTGAGCGAAACTAATGAAAACATTGTTGGGGTAAAACCTAAAGGGAAAGACCTAGCACCAAATCCAATTTGCCATCTGATCTAACTTCTGGAGGCAGTCAAAATGAGCATTTGAATTCTTCCCTACCTTATTCCTGTGCTGAGATACAGGCTGCTCCAACCTGCTGTAAAATGCTTGATTTCGAGAGTGAGCGAAACTAATGAAAACATTGTTGGGGTAAAACCTAAAGGGAAAGACCTAGCACCAAATCCAATTTGCCATCTGATCTAACTTCTGGAGGCAGTCAAAATGATCCTTAGAATTCTTCCCTACCTTATTCCTGTGCTGAGATACAGGCTGCTCCAACCTGCTGTAAAATGCTTGATTTCGAGAGTGAGCGAAACTAATGAAAACATTGTTGGGGTAAAACCTAAAGGGAAAGACCTAGCACCAAATCCAATTTGCCATCTGATCTAACTTCTGGAGGCAGTCAAAATGATCCTTAGAATTCTTCCCTACCTTATTCCTGTGCTGAGATACAGGCTGCTCCAACCTGCTGTAAAATGCTTGATTTCGAGAGTGAGCGAAACTAATGAAAACATTGTTGGGGTAAAACCTAAAGGGAAAGACCTAGCACCAAATCCAATTTGCCATCTGATCTAACTTCTGGAGGCAGTCAAAATGAGCCTTAGAATTCTTCCCTACCTTATTCCTGTGCTGAGATACAGGCTGCTCCAACCTGCTGTAAAATGCTTGATTTCGAGAGTGAGCGAAACTAATGAAAACATTGTTGGGGTAAAACCTAAAGGGAAAGACCTAGCACCAAATCCAATTTGCCATCTGATCTAACTTCTGGAGGCAGTCAAAATGAGCCTTAGAATTCTTCCCTACCTTATTCCTGTGCTGAGATACAGGCTGCTCCAACCTGCTGTAAAATGCTTGATTTCGAGAGTGAGCGAAACTAATGAAAACATTGTTGGGGTAAAACCTAAAGGGAAAGACCTAGCACCAAATCCAATTTGCCATCTGATCTAACTTCTGGAGGCAGTCAAAATGAGCCTTAGAATTCTTCCCTACCTTATTCCTGTGCTGAGATACAGGCTGCTCCAACCTGCTGTAAAATGCTTGATTTCGAGAGTGAGCGAAACTAATGAAAACATTGTTGGGGTAAAACCTAAAGGGAAAGACCTAGCACCAAATCCAATTTGCCATCTGATCTAACTTCTGGAGGCAGTCAAAATGAGCCTTAGAATTCTTCCCTACCTTATTCCTGTGCTGAGATACAGGCTGCTCCAACCTGCTGTAAAATGCTTGATTTCGAGAGTGAGCGAAACTAATGAAAACATTGTTGGGGTAAAACCTAAAGGGAAAGACCTAGCACCAAATCCAATTTGCCATCTGATCTAACTTCTGGAGGCAGTCAAAATGAGCCTTAGAATTCTTCCCTACCTTATTCCTGTGCTGAGATACAGGCTGCTCCAACCTGCTGTAAAATGCTTGATTTCGAGAGTGAGCGAAACTAATGAAAACATTGTTGGGGTAAAACCTAAAGGGAAAGACCTAGCACCAAATCCAATTTGCCATCTGATCTAACTTCTGGAGGCAGTCAAAATGATCCTTAGAATTCTTCCCTACCTTATTCCTGTGCTGAGATACAGGCTGCTCCAACCTGCTGTAAAATGCTTGATTTCGAGAGTGAGCGAAACTAATGAAAACATTGTTGGGGTAAAACCTAAAGGGAAAGACCTAGCACCAAATCCAATTTGCCATCTGATCTAACTTCTGGAGGCAGTCAAAATGATCCTTAGAATTCTTCCCTACCTTATTCCTGTGCTGAGATACAGGCTGCTCCAACCTGCTGTAAAATGCTTGATTTCGAGAGTGAGCGAAACTAATGAAAACATTGTTGGGGTAAAACCTAAAGGGAAAGACCTAGCACCAAATCCAATTTGCCATCTGATCTAACTTCTGGAGGCAGTCAAAATGAGCCTTAGAATTCTTCCCTACCTTATTCCTGTGCTGAGATACAGGCTGCTCCAACCTGCTGTAAAATGCTTGATTTCGAGAGTGAGCGAAACTAATGAAAACATTGTTGGGGTAAAACCTAAAGGGAAAGACCTAGCACCAAATCCAATTTGCCATCTGATCTAACTTCTGGAGGCAGTCAAAATGATCCTTAGAATTCTTCCCTACCTTATTCCTGTGCTGAGATACAGGCTGCTCCAACCTGCTGTAAAATGCTTGATTTCGAGAGTGAGCGAAACTAATGAAAACATTGTTGGGGTAAAACCTAAAGGGAAAGACCTAGCACCAAATCCAATTTGCCATCTGATCTAACTTCTGGAGGCAGTCAAAATGAGCCTTAGAATTCTTCCCTACCTTATTCCTGTGCTGAGATACAGGCTGCTCCAACCTGCTGTAAAATGCTTGATTTCGAGAGTGAGCGAAACTAATGAAAACATTGTTGGGGTAAAACCTAAAGGGAAAGACCTAGCACCAAATCCAATTTGCCATCTGATCTAACTTCTGGAGGCAGTCAAAATGAGCCTTAGAATTCTTCCCTACCTTATTCCTGTGCTGAGATACAGGCTGCTCCAACCTGCTGTAAAATGCTTGATTTCGAGAGTGAGCGAAACTAATGAAAACATTGTTGGGGTAAAACCTAAAGGGAAAGACCTACCAAATCCAATTTGCCATCTGATCTAACTTCTGGAGGCAGTCAAAATGAGCCTTAGAATTCTTCCCTACCTTATTCCTGTGCTGAGATACAGGCTGCTCCAACCTGCTGTAAAATGCTTGATTTCGAGAGTGAGCGAAACTAATGAAAACATTGTTGGGGTAAAACCTAAAGGGAAAGACCTAGCACCAAATCCAATTTGCCATCTGATCTAACTTCTGGAGGCAGTCAAAATGAGCCTTAGAATTCTTCCCTACCTTATTCCTGTGCTGAGATACAGGCTGCTCCAACCTGCTGTAAAATGCTTGATTTCGAGAGTGAGCGAAACTAATGAAAACATTGTTGGGGTAAAACCTAAAGGGAAAGACCTAGCACCAAATCCAATTTGCCATCTGATCTAACTTCTGGAGGCAGTCAAAATGAGCCTTAGAATTCTTCCCTACCTTATTCCTGTGCTGAGATACAGGCTGCTCCAACCTGCTGTAAAATGCTTGATTTCGAGAGTGAGCGAAACTAATGAAAACATTGTTGGGGTAAAACCTAAAGGGAAAGACCTAGCACCAAATCCAATTTGCCATCTGATCTAACTTCTGGAGGCAGTCAAAATGAGCCTTAGAATTCTTCCCTACCTTATTCCTGTGCTGAGATACAGGCTGCTCCAACCTGCTGTAAAATGCTTGATTTCGAGAGTGAGCGAAACTAATGAAAACATTGTTGGGGTAAAACCTAAAGGGAAAGACCTAGCACCAAATCCAATTTGCCATCTGATCTAACTTCTGGAGGCAGTCAAAATGAGCCTTAGAATTCTTCCCTACCTTATTCCTGTGCTGAGATACAGGCTGCTCCAACCTGCTGTAAAATGCTTGATTTCGAGAAGTGAGCGAAACTAATGAAAACATTGTTGGGGTAAAACCTAAAGGGAAAGACCTAGCACCAAATCCAATTTGCCATCTGATCTAACTTCTGGAGGCAGTCAAAATGAGCCTTAGAATTCTTCCCTACCTTATTCCTGTGCTGAGATACAGGCTGCTCCAACCTGCTGTAAAATGCTTGATTTCGAGAGTGAGCGAAACTAATGAAAACATTGTTGGGGTAAAACCTAAAGGGAAAGACCTAGCACCAAATCCAATTTGCCATCTGATCTAACTTCTGGAGGCAGTCAAAATGAGCCTTAGAATTCTTCCCTACCTTATTCCTGTGCTGAGATACAGGCTGCTCCAACCTGCTGTAAAATGCTTGATTTCGAGAGTGAGCGAAACTAATGAAAACATTGTTGGGGTAAAACCTAAAGGGAAAGACCTAGCACCAAATCCAATTTGCCATCTGATCTAACTTCTGGAGGCAGTCAAAATGAGCCTTAGAATTCTTCCCTACCTTATTCCTGTGCTGAGATACAGGCTGCTCCAACCTGCTGTAAAATGCTTGATTTCGAGAGTGAGCGAAACTAATGAAAACATTGTTGGGGTAAAACCTAAAGGGAAAGACCTAGCACCAAATCCAATTTGCCATCTGATCTAACTTCTGGAGGCAGTCAAAATGAGCCTTAGAATTCTTCCCTACCTTATTCCTGTGCTGAGATACAGGCTGCTCCAACCTGCTGTAAAATGCTTGATTTCGAGAGTGAGCGAAACTAATGAAAACATTGTTGGGGTAAAACCTAAAGGGAAAGACCTAGCACCAAATCCAATTTGCCATCTGATCTAACTTCTGGAGGCAGTCAAAATGAGCATTTGAATTCTTCCCTACCTTATTCCTGTGCTGAGATACAGGCTGCTCCAACCTGCTGTAAAATGCTTGATTTCGAGAGTGAGCGAAACTAATGAAAACATTGTTGGGGTAAAACCTAAAGGGAAAGACCTAGCACCAAATCCAATTTGCCATCTGATCTAACTTCTGGAGGCAGTCAAAATGAGCCTTAGAATTCTTCCCTACCTTATTCCTGTGCTGAGATACAGGCTGCTCCAACCTGCTGTAAAATGCTTGATTTCGAGAGTGAGCGAAACTAATGAAAACATTGTTGGGGTAAAACCTAAAGGGAAAGACCTAGCACCAAATCCAATTTGCCATCTGATCTAACTTCTGGAGGCAGTCAAAATGAGCCTTAGAATTCTTCCCTACCTTATTCCTGTGCTGAGATACAGGCTGCTCCAACCTGCTGTAAAATGCTTGATTTCGAGAGTGAGCGAAACTAATGAAAACATTGTTGGGGTAAAACCTAAAGGGAAAGACCTAGCACCAAATCCAATTTGCCATCTGATCTAACTTCTGGAGGCAGTCAAAATGAGCCTTAGAATTCTTCCCTACCTTATTCCTGTGCTGAGATACAGGCTGCTCCAACCTGCTGTAAAATGCTTGATTTCGAGAGTGAGCGAAACTAATGAAAACATTGTTGGGGTAAAACCTAAAGGGAAAGACCTAGCACCAAATCCAATTTGCCATCTGATCTAACTTCTGGAGGCAGTCAAAATGAGCCTTAGAATTCTTCCCTACCTTATTCCTGTGCTGAGATACAGGCTGCTCCAACCTGCTGTAAAATGCTTGATTTCGAGAGTGAGCGAAACTAATGAAAACATTGTTGGGGTAAAACCTAAAGGGAAAGACCTAGCACCAAATCCAATTTGCCATCTGATCTAACTTCTGGAGGCAGTCAAAATGAGCCTTAGAATTCTTCCCTACCTTATTCCTGTGCTGAGATACAGGCTGCTCCAACCTGCTGTAAAATGCTTGATTTCGAGAGTGAGCGAAACTAATGAAAACATTGTTGGGGTAAAACCTAAAGGGAAAGACCTAGCACCAAATCCAATTTGCCATCTGATCTAACTTCTGGAGGCAGTCAAAATGAGCCTTAGAATTCTTCCCTACCTTATTCCTGTGCTGAGATACAGGCTGCTCCAACCTGCTGTAAAATGCTTGATTTCGAGAGTGAGCGAAACTAATGAAAACATTGTTGGGGTAAAACCTAAAGGGAAAGACCTAGCACCAAATCCAATTTGCCATCTGATCTAACTTCTGGAGGCAGTCAAAATGAGCCTTAGAATTCTTCCCTACCTTATTCCTGTGCTGAGATACAGGCTGCTCCAACCTGCTGTAAAATGCTTGATTTCGAGAGGTGAGCGAAACTAATGAAAACATTGTTGGGGTAAAACCTAAAGGGAAAGACCTAGCACCAAATCCAATTTGCCATCTGATCTAACTTCTGGAGGCAGTCAAAATGAGCATTTGAATTCTTCCCTACCTTATTCCTGTGCTGAGATACAGGCTGCTCCAACCTGCTGTAAAATGCTTGATTTCGAGAGTGAGCGAAACTAATGAAAACATTGTTGGGGTAAAACCTAAAGGGAAAGACCTAGCACCAAATCCAATTTGCCATCTGATCTAACTTCTGGAGGCAGTCAAAATGAGCATTTGAATTCTTCCCTACCTTATTCCTGTGCTGAGATACAGGCTGCTCCAACCTGCTGTAAAATGCTTGATTTCGAGAGTGAGCGAAACTAATGAAAACATTGTTGGGGGTAAAACCTAAAGGGAAAGACCTAGCACCAAATCCAATTTGCCATCTGATCTAACTTCTGGAGGCAGTCAAAATGAGCCTTAGAATTCTTCCCTACCTTATTCCTGTGCTGAGATACAGGCTGCTCCAACCTGCTGTAAAATGCTTGATTTCGAGAGTGAGCGAAACTAATGAAAACATTGTTGGGGTAAAACCTAAAGGGAAAGACCTAGCACCAAATCCAATTTGCCATCTGATCTAACTTCTGGAGGCAGTCAAAATGAGCCTTAGAATTCTTCCCTACCTTATTCCTGTGCTGAGATACAGGCTGCTCCAACCTGCTGTAAAATGCTTGATTTCGAGAGTGAGCGAAACTAATGAAAACATTGTTGGGGTAAAACCTAAAGGGAAAGACCTAGCACCAAATCCAATTTGCCATCTGATCTAACTTCTGGAGGCAGTCAAAATGATCCTTAGAATTCTTCCCTACCTTATTCCTGTGCTGAGATACAGGCTGCTCCAACCTGCTGTAAAATGCTTGATTTCGAGAGTGAGCGAAACTAATGAAAACATTGTTGGGGGTAAAACCTAAAGGGAAAGACCTAGCACCAAATCCAATTTGCCATCTGATCTAACTTCTGGAGGCAGTCAAAATGATGCTTTGAATTCTTCCCTACCTTATTCCTGTGCTGAGATACAGGCTGCTCCAACCTGCTGTAAAATGCTTGATTTCGAGAGTGAGCGAAACTAATGAAAACATTGTTGGGGGTAAAACCTAAAGGGAAAGACCTAGCACCAAATCCAATTTGCCATCTGATCTAACTTCTGGAGGCAGTCAAAATGAGCCTTAGAATTCTTCCCTACCTTATTCCTGTGCTGAGATACAGGCTGCTCCAACCTGCTGTAAAATGCTTGATTTCGAGAGTGAGCGAAACTAATGAAAACATTGTTGGGGTAAAACCTAAAGGGAAAGACCTAGCACCAAATCCAATTTGCCATCTGATCTAACTTCTGGAGGCAGTCAAAATGATGCTTTGAATTCTTCCCTACCTTATTCCTGTGCTGAGATACAGGCTGCTCCAACCTGCTGTAAAATGCTTGATTTCGAGAGTGAGCGAAACTAATGAAAACATTGTTGGGGTAAAACCTAAAGGGAAAGACCTAGCACCAAATCCAATTTGCCATCTGATCTAACTTCTGGAGGCAGTCAAAATGAGCCTTAGAATTCTTCCCTACCTTATTCCTGTGCTGAGATACAGGCTGCTCCAACCTGCTGTAAAATGCTTGATTTCGAGAGTGAGCGAAACTAATGAAAACATTGTTGGGGTAAAACCTAAAGGGAAAGACCTAGCACCAAATCCAATTTGCCATCTGATCTAACTTCTGGAGGCAGTCAAAATGATCCTTAGAATTCTTCCCTACCTTATTCCTGTGCTGAGATACAGGCTGCTCCAACCTGCTGTAAAATGCTTGATTTCGAGAGTGAGCGAAACTAATGAAAACATTGTTGGGGTAAAACCTAAAGGGAAAGACCTAGCACCAAATCCAATTTGCCATCTGATCTAACTTCTGGAGGCAGTCAAAATGAGCCTTAGAATTCTTCCCTACCTTATTCCTGTGCTGAGATACAGGCTGCTCCAACCTGCTGTAAAATGCTTGATTTCGAGAGTGAGCGAAACTAATGAAAACATTGTTGGGGTAAAACCTAAAGGGAAAGACCTAGCACCAAATCCAATTTGCCATCTGATCTAACTTCTGGAGGCAGTCAAAATGATCCTTAGAATTCTTCCCTACCTTATTCCTGTGCTGAGATACAGGCTGCTCCAACCTGCTGTAAAATGCTTGATTTCGAGAGTGAGCGAAACTAATGAAAACATTGTTGGGGTAAAACCTAAAGGGAAAGACCTAGCACCAAATCCAATTTGCCATCTGATCTAACTTCTGGAGGCAGTCAAAATGATCCTTAGAATTCTTCCCTACCTTATTCCTGTGCTGAGATACAGGCTGCTCCAACCTGCTGTAAAATGCTTGATTTCGAGAGTGAGCGAAACTAATGAAAACATTGTTGGGGTAAAACCTAAAGGGAAAGACCTAGCACCAAATCCAATTTGCCATCTGATCTAACTTCTGGAGGCAGTCAAAATGATCCTTAGAATTCTTCCCTACCTTATTCCTGTGCTGAGATACAGGCTGCTCCAACCTGCTGTAAAATGCTTGATTTCGAGAGTGAGCGAAACTAATGAAAACATTGTTGGGGTAAAACCTAAAGGGAAAGACCTAGCACCAAATCCAATTTGCCATCTGATCTAACTTCTGGAGGCAGTCAAAATGATCCTTAGAATTCTTCCCTACCTTATTCCTGTGCTGAGATACAGGCTGCTCCAACCTGCTGTAAAATGCTTGATTTCGAGAGTGAGCGAAACTAATGAAAACATTGTTGGGGTAAAACCTAAAGGGAAAGACCTAGCACCAAATCCAATTTGCCATCTGATCTAACTTCTGGAGGCAGTCAAAATGAGCCTTAGAATTCTTCCCTACCTTATTCCTGTGCTGAGATACAGGCTGCTCCAACCTGCTGTAAAATGCTTGATTTCGAGAGTGAGCGAAACTAATGAAAACATTGTTGGGGTAAAACCTAAAGGGAAAGACCTAGCACCAAATCCAATTTGCCATCTGATCTAACTTCTGGAGGCAGTCAAAATGATCCTTAGAATTCTTCCCTACCTTATTCCTGTGCTGAGATACAGGCTGCTCCAACCTGCTGTAAAATGCTTGATTTCGAGAGTGAGCGAAACTAATGAAAACATTGTTGGGGTAAAACCTAAAGGGAAAGACCTAGCACCAAATCCAATTTGCCATCTGATCTAACTTCTGGAGGCAGTCAAAATGAGCCTTAGAATTCTTCCCTACCTTATTCCTGTGCTGAGATACAGGCTGCTCCAACCTGCTGTAAAATGCTTGATTTCGAGAGTGAGCGAAACTAATGAAAACATTGTTGGGGTAAAACCTAAAGGGAAAGACCTAGCACCAAATCCAATTTGCCATCTGATCTAACTTCTGGAGGCAGTCAAAATGATCCTTAGAATTCTTCCCTACCTTATTCCTGTGCTGAGATACAGGCTGCTCCAACCTGCTGTAAAATGCTTGATTTCGAGAGTGAGCGAAACTAATGAAAACATTGTTGGGGTAAAACCTAAAGGGAAAGACCTAGCACCAAATCCAATTTGCCATCTGATCTAACTTCTGGAGGCAGTCAAAATGAGCCTTAGAATTCTTCCCTACCTTATTCCTGTGCTGAGATACAGGCTGCTCCAACCTGCTGTAAAATGCTTGATTTCGAGAGTGAGCGAAACTAATGAAAACATTGTTGGGGTAAAACCTAAAGGGAAAGACCTAGCACCAAATCCAATTTGCCATCTGATCTAACTTCTGGAGGCAGTCAAAATGATCCTTAGAATTCTTCCCTACCTTATTCCTGTGCTGAGATACAGGCTGCTCCAACCTGCTGTAAAATGCTTGATTTCGAGAGTGAGCGAAACTAATGAAAACATTGTTGGGGTAAAACCTAAAGGGAAAGACCTAGCACCAAATCCAATTTGCCATCTGATCTAACTTCTGGAGGCAGTCAAAATGAGCCTTAGAATTCTCAAAATGAGCCTTAGAATTCTTCCCTACCTTATTCCTGTGCTGAGATACAGGCTGCTCCAACCTGCTGTAAAATGCTTGATTTCGAGAGTGAGCGAAACTAATGAAAACATTGTTGGGGTAAAACCTAAAGGGAAAGACCTAGCACCAAATCCAATTTGCCATCTGATCTAACTTCTGGAGGCAGTCAAAATGAGCCTTAGAATTCTTCCCTACCTTATTCCTGTGCTGAGATACAGGCTGCTCCAACCTGCTGTAAAATGCTTGATTTCGAGAGTGAGCGAAACTAATGAAAACATTGTTGGGGTAAAACCTAAAGGGAAAGACCTAGCACCAAATCCAATTTGCCATCTGATCTAACTTCTGGAGGCAGTCAAAATGATCCTTAGAATTCTTCCCTACCTTATTCCTGTGCTGAGATACAGGCTGCTCCAACCTGCTGTAAAATGCTTGATTTCGAGAGTGAGCGAAACTAATGAAAACATTGTTGGGGTAAAACCTAAAGGGAAAGACCTAGCACCAAATCCAATTTGCCATCTGATCTAACTTCTGGAGGCAGTCAAAATGAGCCTTAGAATTCTTCCCTACCTTATTCCTGTGCTGAGATACAGGCTGCTCCAACCTGCTGTAAAATGCTTGATTTCGAGAGTGAGCGAAACTAATGAAAACATTGTTGGGGTAAAACCTAAAGGGAAAGACCTAGCACCAAATCCAATTTGCCATCTGATCTAACTTCTGGAGGCAGTCAAAATGATCCTTAGAATTCTTCCCTACCTTATTCCTGTGCTGAGATACAGGCTGCTCCAACCTGCTGTAAAATGCTTGATTTCGAGAGTGAGCGAAACTAATGAAAACATTGTTGGGGTAAAACCTAAAGGGAAAGACCTAGCACCAAATCCAATTTGCCATCTGATCTAACTTCTGGAGGCAGTCAAAATGATCCTTAGAATTCTTCCCTACCTTATTCCTGTGCTGAGATACAGGCTGCTCCAACCTGCTGTAAAATGCTTGATTTCGAGAGTGAGCGAAACTAATGAAAACATTGTTGGGGTAAAACCTAAAGGGAAAGACCTAGCACCAAATCCAATTTGCCATCTGATCTAACTTCTGGAGGCAGTCAAAATGATCCTTAGAATTCTTCCCTACCTTATTCCTGTGCTGAGATACAGGCTGCTCCAACCTGCTGTAAAATGCTTGATTTCGAGAGTGAGCGAAACTAATGAAAACATTGTTGGGGTAAAACCTAAAGGGAAAGACCTAGCACCAAATCCAATTTGCCATCTGATCTAACTTCTGGAGGCAGTCAAAATGATCCTTAGAATTCTTCCCTACCTTATTCCTGTGCTGAGATACAGGCTGCTCCAACCTGCTGTAAAATGCTTGATTTCGAGAGTGAGCGAAACTAATGAAAACATTGTTGGGGTAAAACCTAAAGGGAAAGACCTAGCACCAAATCCAATTTGCCATCTGATCTAACTTCTGGAGGCAGTCAAAATGAGCCTTAGAATTCTTCCCTACCTTATTCCTGTGCTGAGATACAGGCTGCTCCAACCTGCTGTAAAATGCTTGATTTCGAGAGTGAGCGAAACTAATGAAAACATTGTTGGGGTAAAACCTAAAGGGAAAGACCTAGCACCAAATCCAATTTGCCATCTGATCTAACTTCTGGAGGCAGTCAAAATGAGCCTTAGAATTCTTCCCTACCTTATTCCTGTGCTGAGATACAGGCTGCTCCAACCTGCTGTAAAATGCTTGATTTCGAGAGTGAGCGAAACTAATGAAAACATTGTTGGGGTAAAACCTAAAGGGAAAGACCTAGCACCAAATCCAATTTGCCATCTGATCTAACTTCTGGAGGCAGTCAAAATGAGCCTTAGAATTCTTCCCTACCTTATTCCTGTGCTGAGATACAGGCTGCTCCAACCTGCTGTAAAATGCTTGATTTCGAGAGTGAGCGAAACTAATGAAAACATTGTTGGGGTAAAACCTAAAGGGAAAGACCTAGCACCAAATCCAATTTGCCATCTGATCTAACTTCTGGAGGCAGTCAAAATGATCCTTAGAATTCTTCCCTACCTTATTCCTGTGCTGAGATACAGGCTGCTCCAACCTGCTGTAAAATGCTTGATTTCGAGAGTGAGCGAAACTAATGAAAACATTGTTGGGGTAAAACCTAAAGGGAAAGACCTAGCACCAAATCCAATTTGCCATCTGATCTAACTTCTGGAGGCAGTCAAAATGAGCCTTAGAATTCTTCCCTACCTTATTCCTGTGCTGAGATACAGGCTGCTCCAACCTGCTGTAAAATGCTTGATTTCGAGAGTGAGCGAAACTAATGAAAACATTGTTGGGGTAAAACCTAAAGGGAAAGACCTAGCACCAAATCCAATTTGCCATCTGATCTAACTTCTGGAGGCAGTCAAAATGATCCTTAGAATTCTTCCCTACCTTATTCCTGTGCTGAGATACAGGCTGCTCCAACCTGCTGTAAAATGCTTGATTTCGAGAGTGAGCGAAACTAATGAAAACATTGTTGGGGTAAAACCTAAAGGGAAAGACCTAGCACCAAATCCAATTTGCCATCTGATCTAACTTCTGGAGGCAGTCAAAATGAGCCTTAGAATTCTTCCCTACCTTATTCCTGTGCTGAGATACAGGCTGCTCCAACCTGCTGTAAAATGCTTGATTTCGAGAGTGAGCGAAACTAATGAAAACATTGTTGGGGTAAAACCTAAAGGGAAAGACCTAGCACCAAATCCAATTTGCCATCTGATCTAACTTCTGGAGGCAGTCAAAATGAGCCTTAGAATTCTTCCCTACCTTATTCCTGTGCTGAGATACAGGCTGCTCCAACCTGCTGTAAAATGCTTGATTTCGAGAGTGAGCGAAACTAATGAAAACATTGTTGGGGTAAAACCTAAAGGGAAAGACCTAGCACCAAATCCAATTTGCCATCTGATCTAACTTCTGGAGGCAGTCAAAATGAGCCTTAGAATTCTTCCCTACCTTATTCCTGTGCTGAGATACAGGCTGCTCCAACCTGCTGTAAAATGCTTGATTTCGAGAGTGAGCGAAACTAATGAAAACATTGTTGGGGTAAAACCTAAAGGGAAAGACCTAGCACCAAATCCAATTTGCCATCTGATCTAACTTCTGGAGGCAGTCAAAATGAGCCTTAGAATTCTTCCCTACCTTATTCCTGTGCTGAGATACAGGCTGCTCCAACCTGCTGTAAAATGCTTGATTTCGAGAGTGAGCGAAACTAATGAAAACATTGTTGGGGTAAAACCTAAAGGGAAAGACCTAGCACCAAATCCAATTTGCCATCTGATCTAACTTCTGGAGGCAGTCAAAATGAGCCTTAGAATTCTTCCCTACCTTATTCCTGTGCTGAGATACAGGCTGCTCCAACCTGCTGTAAAATGCTTGATTTCGAGAGTGAGCGAAACTAATGAAAACATTGTTGGGGTAAAACCTAAAGGGAAAGACCTAGCACCAAATCCAATTTGCCATCTGATCTAACTTCTGGAGGCAGTCAAAATGAGCCTTAGAATTCTTCCCTACCTTATTCCTGTGCTGAGATACAGGCTGCTCCAACCTGCTGTAAAATGCTTGATTTCGAGAGTGAGCGAAACTAATGAAAACATTGTTGGGGTAAAACCTAAAGGGAAAGACCTAGCACCAAATCCAATTTGCCATCTGATCTAACTTCTGGAGGCAGTCAAAATGAGCCTTAGAATTCTTCCCTACCTTATTCCTGTGCTGAGATACAGGCTGCTCCAACCTGCTGTAAAATGCTTGATTTCGAGAGTGAGCGAAACTAATGAAAACATTGTTGGGGTAAAACCTAAAGGGAAAGACCTAGCACCAAATCCAATTTGCCATCTGATCTAACTTCTGGAGGCAGTCAAAATGATCCTTAGAATTCTTCCCTACCTTATTCCTGTGCTGAGATACAGGCTGCTCCAACCTGCTGTAAAATGCTTGATTTCGAGAGTGAGCGAAACTAATGAAAACATTGTTGGGGTAAAACCTAAAGGGAAAGACCTAGCACCAAATCCAATTTGCCATCTGATCTAACTTCTGGAGGCAGTCAAAATGAGCCTTAGAATTCTTCCCTACCTTATTCCTGTGCTGAGATACAGGCTGCTCCAACCTGCTGTAAAATGCTTGATTTCGAGAGTGAGCGAAACTAATGAAAACATTGTTGGGGTAAAACCTAAAGGGAAAGACCTAGCACCAAATCCAATTTGCCATCTGATCTAACTTCTGGAGGCAGTCAAAATGAGCCTTAGAATTCTTCCCTACCTTATTCCTGTGCTGAGATACAGGCTGCTCCAACCTGCTGTAAAATGCTTGATTTCGAGAGTGAGCGAAACTAATGAAAACATTGTTGGGGTAAAACCTAAAGGGAAAGACCTAGCACCAAATCCAATTTGCCATCTGATCTAACTTCTGGAGGCAGTCAAAATGAGCCTTAGAATTCTTCCCTACCTTATTCCTGTGCTGAGATACAGGCTGCTCCAACCTGCTGTAAAATGCTTGATTTCGAGAGTGAGCGAAACTAATGAAAACATTGTTGGGGTAAAACCTAAAGGGAAAGACCTAGCACCAAATCCAATTTGCCATCTGATCTAACTTCTGGAGGCAGTCAAAATGAGCCTTAGAATTCTTCCCTACCTTATTCCTGTGCTGAGATACAGGCTGCTCCAACCTGCTGTAAAATGCTTGATTTCGAGAGTGAGCGAAACTAATGAAAACATTGTTGGGGTAAAACCTAAAGGGAAAGACCTAGCACCAAATCCAATTTGCCATCTGATCTAACTTCTGGAGGCAGTCAAAATGAGCCTTAGAATTCTTCCCTACCTTATTCCTGTGCTGAGATACAGGCTGCTCCAACCTGCTGTAAAATGCTTGATTTCGAGAGTGAGCGAAACTAATGAAAACATTGTTGGGGTAAAACCTAAAGGGAAAGACCTAGCACCAAATCCAATTTGCCATCTGATCTAACTTCTGGAGGCAGTCAAAATGAGCCTTAGAATTCTTCCCTACCTTATTCCTGTGCTGAGATACAGGCTGCTCCAACCTGCTGTAAAATGCTTGATTTCGAGAGTGAGCGAAACTAATGAAAACATTGTTGGGGTAAAACCTAAAGGGAAAGACCTAGCACCAAATCCAATTTGCCATCTGATCTAACTTCTGGAGGCAGTCAAAATGAGCCTTAGAATTCTTCCCTACCTTATTCCTGTGCTGAGATACAGGCTGCTCCAACCTGCTGTAAAATGCTTGATTTCGAGAGTGAGCGAAACTAATGAAAACATTGTTGGGGTAAAACCTAAAGGGAAAGACCTAGCACCAAATCCAATTTGCCATCTGATCTAACTTCTGGAGGCAGTCAAAATGAGCCTTAGAATTCTTCCCTACCTTATTCCTGTGCTGAGATACAGGCTGCTCCAACCTGCTGTAAAATGCTTGATTTCGAGAGTGAGCGAAACTAATGAAAACATTGTTGGGGTAAAACCTAAAGGGAAAGACCTAGCACCAAATCCAATTTGCCATCTGATCTAACTTCTGGAGGCAGTCAAAATGAGCCTTAGAATTCTTCCCTACCTTATTCCTGTGCTGAGATACAGGCTGCTCCAACCTGCTGTAAAATGCTTGATTTCGAGAGTGAGCGAAACTAATGAAAACATTGTTGGGGTAAAACCTAAAGGGAAAGACCTAGCACCAAATCCAATTTGCCATCTGATCTAACTTCTGGAGGCAGTCAAAATGAGCCTTAGAATTCTTCCCTACCTTATTCCTGTGCTGAGATACAGGCTGCTCCAACCTGCTGTAAAATGCTTGATTTCGAGAGTGAGCGAAACTAATGAAAACATTGTTGGGGTAAAACCTAAAGGGAAAGACCTAGCACCAAATCCAATTTGCCATCTGATCTAACTTCTGGAGGCAGTCAAAATGAGCCTTAGAATTCTTCCCTACCTTATTCCTGTGCTGAGATACAGGCTGCTCCAACCTGCTGTAAAATGCTTGATTTCGAGAGTGAGCGAAACTAATGAAAACATTGTTGGGGTAAAACCTAAAGGGAAAGACCTAGCACCAAATCCAATTTGCCATCTGATCTAACTTCTGGAGGCAGTCAAAATGAGCCTTAGAATTCTTCCCTACCTTATTCCTGTGCTGAGATACAGGCTGCTCCAACCTGCTGTAAAATGCTTGATTTCGAGAGTGAGCGAAACTAATGAAAACATTGTTGGGGTAAAACCTAAAGGGAAAGACCTAGCACCAAATCCAATTTGCCATCTGATCTAACTTCTGGAGGCAGTCAAAATGAGCCTTAGAATTCTTCCCTACCTTATTCCTGTGCTGAGATACAGGCTGCTCCAACCTGCTGTAAAATGCTTGATTTCGAGAGTGAGCGAAACTAATGAAAACATTGTTGGGGTAAAACCTAAAGGGAAAGACCTAGCACCAAATCCAATTTGCCATCTGATCTAACTTCTGGAGGCAGTCAAAATGAGCCTTAGAATTCTTCCCTACCTTATTCCTGTGCTGAGATACAGGCTGCTCCAACCTGCTGTAAAATGCTTGATTTCGAGAGTGAGCGAAACTAATGAAAACATTGTTGGGGTAAAACCTAAAGGGAAAGACCTAGCACCAAATCCAATTTGCCATCTGATCTAACTTCTGGAGGCAGTCAAAATGAGCCTTAGAATTCTTCCCTACCTTATCCTGTGCTGAGATACAGGCTGCTCCAACCTGCTGTAAAATGCTTGATTTCGAGAGTGAGCGAAACTAATGAAAACATTGTTGGGGTAAAACCTAAAGGGAAAGACCTAGCACCAAATCCAATTTGCCATCTGATCTAACTTCTGGAGGCAGTCAAAATGAGCCTTAGAATTCTTCCCTACCTTATTCCTGTGCTGAGATACAGGCTGCTCCAACCTGCTGTAAAATGCTTGATTTCGAGAGTGAGCGAAACTAATGAAAACATTGTTGGGGTAAAACCTAAAGGGAAAGACCTAGCACCAAATCCAATTTGCCATCTGATCTAACTTCTGGAGGCAGTCAAAATGAGCCTTAGAATTCTTCCCTACCTTATTCCTGTGCTGAGATACAGGCTGCTCCAACCTGCTGTAAAATGCTTGATTTCGAGAGTGAGCGAAACTAATGAAAACATTGTTGGGGTAAAACCTAAAGGGAAAGACCTAGCACCAAATCCAATTTGCCATCTGATCTAACTTCTGGAGGCAGTCAAAATGAGCCTTAGAATTCTTCCCTACCTTATTCCTGTGCTGAGATACAGGCTGCTCCAACCTGCTGTAAAATGCTTGATTTCGAGAGTGAGCGAAACTAATGAAAACATTGTTGGGGTAAAACCTAAAGGGAAAGACCTAGCACCAAATCCAATTTGCCATCTGATCTAACTTCTGGAGGCAGTCAAAATGAGCCTTAGAATTCTTCCCTACCTTATTCCTGTGCTGAGATACAGGCTGCTCCAACCTGCTGTAAAATGCTTGATTTCGAGAGTGAGCGAAACTAATGAAAACATTGTTGGGGTAAAACCTAAAGGGAAAGACCTAGCACCAAATCCAATTTGCCATCTGATCTAACTTCTGGAGGCAGTCAAAATGAGCCTTTGAATTCTTCCCTACCTTATTCCTGTGCTGAGATACAGGCTGCTCCAACCTGCTGTAAAATGCTTGATTTCGAGAGTGAGCGAAACTAATGAAAACATTGTTGGGGTAAAACCTAAAGGGAAAGACCTAGCACCAAATCCAATTTGCCATCTGATCTAACTTCTGGAGGCAGTCAAAATGAGCCTTAGAATTCTTCCCTACCTTATTCCTGTGCTGAGATACAGGCTGCTCCAACCTGCTGTAAAATGCTTGATTTCGAGAGTGAGCGAAACTAATGAAAACATTGTTGGGGTAAAACCTAAAGGGAAAGACCTAGCACCAAATCCAATTTGCCATCTGATCTAACTTCTGGAGGCAGTCAAAATGAGCCTTAGAATTCTTCCCTACCTTATTCCTGTGCTGAGATACAGGCTGCTCCAACCTGCTGTAAAATGCTTGATTTCGAGAGTGAGCGAAACTAATGAAAACATTGTTGGGGTAAAACCTAAAGGGAAAGACCTAGCACCAAATCCAATTTGCCATCTGATCTAACTTCTGGAGGCAGTCAAAATGAGCCTTAGAATTCTTCCCTACCTTATTCCTGTGCTGAGATACAGGCTGCTCCAACCTGCTGTAAAATGCTTGATTTCGAGAGTGAGCGAAACTAATGAAAACATTGTTGGGGTAAAACCTAAAGGGAAAGACCTAGCACCAAATCCAATTTGCCATCTGATCTAACTTCTGGAGGCAGTCAAAATGAGCCTTAGAATTCTTCCCTACCTTATTCCTGTGCTGAGATACAGGCTGCTCCAACCTGCTGTCAAATGCTTGATTTCGAGAGTGAGCGAAACTAATGAAAACATTGTTGGGGTAAAACCTAAAGGGAAAGACCTAGCACCAAATCCAATTTGCCATCTGATCTAACTTCTGGAGGCAGTCAAAATGAGCCTTAGAATTCTTCCCTACCTTATTCCTGTGCTGAGATACAGGCTGCTCCAACCTGCTGTAAAATGCTTGATTTCGAGAGTGAGCGAAACTAATGAAAACATTGTTGGGGTAAAACCTAAAGGGAAAGACCTAGCACCAAATCCAATTTGCCATCTGATCTAACTTCTGGAGGCAGTCAAAATGAGCCTTAGAATTCTTCCCTACCTTATTCCTGTGCTGAGATACAGGCTGCTCCAACCTGCTGTAAAATGCTTGATTTCGAGAGTGAGCGAAACTAATGAAAACATTGTTGGGGTAAAACCTAAAGGGAAAGACCTAGCACCAAATCCAATTTGCCATCTGATCTAACTTCTGGAGGCAGTCAAAATGATCCTTAGAATTCTTCCCTACCTTATTCCTGTGCTGAGATACAGGCTGCTCCAACCTGCTGTAAAATGCTTGATTTCGAGAGTGAGCGAAACTAATGAAAACATTGTTGGGGTAAAACCTAAAGGGAAAGACCTAGCACCAAATCCAATTTGCCATCTGATCTAACTTCTGGAGGCAGTCAAAATGAGCCTTAGAATTCTTCCCTACCTTATTCCTGTGCTGAGATACAGGCTGCTCCAACCTGCTGTAAAATGCTTGATTTCGAGAGTGAGCGAAACTAATGAAAACATTGTTGGGGTAAAACCTAAAGGGAAAGACCTAGCACCAAATCCAATTTGCCATCTGATCTAACTTCTGGAGGCAGTCAAAATGAGCCTTAGAATTCTTCCCTACCTTATTCCTGTGCTGAGATACAGGCTGCTCCAACCTGCTGTAAAATGCTTGATTTCGAGAGTGAGCGAAACTAATGAAAACATTGTTGGGGTAAAACCTAAAGGGAAAGACCTAGCACCAAATCCAATTTGCCATCTGATCTAACTTCTGGAGGCAGTCAAAATGAGCCTTAGAATTCTTCCCTACCTTATTCCTGTGCTGAGATACAGGCTGCTCCAACCTGCTGTAAAATGCTTGATTTCGAGAGTGAGCGAAACTAATGAAAACATTGTTGGGGTAAAACCTAAAGGGAAAGACCTAGCACCAAATCCAATTTGCCATCTGATCTAACTTCTGGAGGCAGTCAAAATGATCCTTAGAATTCTTCCCTACCTTATTCCTGTGCTGAGATACAGGCTGCTCCAACCTGCTGTAAAATGCTTGATTTCGAGAGTGAGCGAAACTAATGAAAACATTGTTGGGGTAAAACCTAAAGGGAAAGACCTAGCACCAAATCCAATTTGCCATCTGATCTAACTTCTGGAGGCAGTCAAAATGAGCCTTAGAATTCTTCCCTACCTTATTCCTGTGCTGAGATACAGGCTGCTCCAACCTGCTGTAAAATGCTTGATTTCGAGAGTGAGCGAAACTAATGAAAACATTGTTGGGGTAAAACCTAAAGGGAAAGACCTAGCACCAAATCCAATTTGCCATCTGATCTAACTTCTGGAGGCAGTCAAAATGAGCCTTAGAATTCTTCCCTACCTTATTCCTGTGCTGAGATACAGGCTGCTCCAACCTGCTGTAAAATGCTTGATTTCGAGAGTGAGCGAAACTAATGAAAACATTGTTGGGGTAAAACCTAAAGGGAAAGACCTAGCACCAAATCCAATTTGCCATCTGATCTAACTTCTGGAGGCAGTCAAAATGAGCCTTAGAATTCTTCCCTACCTTATTCCTGTGCTGAGATACAGGCTGCTCCAACCTGCTGTAAAATGCTTGATTTCGAGAGTGAGCGAAACTAATGAAAACATTGTTGGGGTAAAACCTAAAGGGAAAGACCTAGCACCAAATCCAATTTGCCATCTGATCTAACTTCTGGAGGCAGTCAAAATGAGCCTTAGAATTCTTCCCTACCTTATTCCTGTGCTGAGATACAGGCTGCTCCAACCTGCTGTAAAATGCTTGATTTCGAGAGTGAGCGAAACTAATGAAAACATTGTTGGGGTAAAACCTAAAGGGAAAGACCTAGCACCAAATCCAATTTGCCATCTGATCTAACTTCTGGAGGCAGTCAAAATGAGCCTTAGAATTCTTCCCTACCTTATTCCTGTGCTGAGATACAGGCTGCTCCAACCTGCTGTAAAATGCTTGATTTCGAGAGTGAGCGAAACTAATGAAAACATTGTTGGGGTAAAACCTAAAGGGAAAGACCTAGCACCAAATCCAATTTGCCATCTGATCTAACTTCTGGAGGCAGTCAAAATGAGCCTTAGAATTCTTCCCTACCTTATTCCTGTGCTGAGATACAGGCTGCTCCAACCTGCTGTAAAATGCTTGATTTCGAGAGTGAGCGAAACTAATGAAAACATTGTTGGGGTAAAACCTAAAGGGAAAGACCTAGCACCAAATCCAATTTGCCATCTGATCTAACTTCTGGAGGCAGTCAAAATGAGCCCTTAGAATTCTTCCCTACCTTATTCCTGTGCTGAGATACAGGCTGCTCCAACCTGCTGTAAAATGCTTGATTTCGAGAGTGAGCGAAACTAATGAAAACATTGTTGGGGTAAAACCTAAAGGGAAAGACCTAGCACCAAATCCAATTTGCCATCTGATCTAACTTCTGGAGGCAGTCAAAATGATCCTTAGAATTCTTCCCTACCTTATTCCTGTGCTGAGATACAGGCTGCTCCAACCTGCTGTAAAATGCTTGATTTCGAGAGTGAGCGAAACTAATGAAAACATTGTTGGGGTAAAACCTAAAGGGAAAGACCTAGCACCAAATCCAATTTGCCATCTGATCTAACTTCTGGAGGCAGTCAAAATGATCCTTAGAATTCTTCCCTACCTTATTCCTGTGCTGAGATACAGGCTGCTCCAACCTGCTGTAAAATGCTTGATTTCGAGAGTGAGCGAAACTAATAGAATAGAATAGAATAGAATAAACCAGGTTGGAAGAGACCTTCAAGATCATCGCGTCCAACCTATCACCCAACACCACCCAATCAACTAACCCATGTAACCAAGCACCCTGTCAAGTCTCCTCCTGAACACCTCCAGTGACGGCGACTCCACCACCTCCCCAGGCAGCCCATTCCAATGGGCAATCACTCTCTCCGTGTATAACTTCCTCCTGACCTCCAGCCTGAACTTCCCCTGGCGCAGCCTGAGACTGTGTCCTCTTGTTCTGGTGCTGGCTGCCTGGGAGAAGAGACCAACCTCTGCCTGTTTACAACCTCCCTTCAGGTAGTTGTAGAGAGCAATAAATGAAAACATTGTTGGGGTAAAACCTAAAGGGAAAGACCTAGCACCAAATCCAATTTGCCATCTGATCTAACTTCTGGAGGCAGTCAAAATGAGCCTTAGAATTCTTCCCTACCTTATTCCTGTGCTGAGATACAGGCTGCTCCAACCTGCTGTAAAATGCTTGATTTCGAGAGTGAGCGAAACTAATGAAAACATTGTTGGGGTAAAACCTAAAGGGAAAGACCTAGCACCAAATCCAATTTGCCATCTGATCTAACTTCTGGAGGCAGTCAAAATGAGCCTTAGAATTCTTCCCTACCTTATTCCTGTGCTGAGATACAGGCTGCTCCAACCTGCTGTAAAATGCTTGATTTCGAGAGTGAGCGAAACTAATGAAAACATTGTTGGGGTAAAACCTAAAGGGAAAGACCTAGCACCAAATCCAATTTGCCATCTGATCTAACTTCTGGAGGCAGTCAAAATGAGCCTTAGAATTCTTCCCTACCTTATTCCTGTGCTGAGATACAGGCTGCTCCAACCTGCTGTAAAATGCTTGATTTCGAGAGTGAGCGAAACTAATGAAAACATTGTTGGGGTAAAACCTAAAGGGAAAGACCTAGCACCAAATCCAATTTGCCATCTGATCTAACTTCTGGAGGCAGTCAAAATGAGCCTTAGAATTCTTCCCTACCTTATTCCTGTGCTGAGATACAGGCTGCTCCAACCTGCTGTAAAATGCTTGATTTCGAGAGTGAGCGAAACTAATGAAAACATTGTTGGGGTAAAACCTAAAGGGAAAGACCTAGCACCAAATCCAATTTGCCATCTGATCTAACTTCTGGAGGCAGTCAAAATGAGCCTTAGAATTCTTCCCTACCTTATTCCTGTGCTGAGATACAGGCTGCTCCAACCTGCTGTAAAATGCTTGATTTCGAGAGTGAGCGAAACTAATGAAAACATTGTTGGGGTAAAACCTAAAGGGAAAGACCTAGCACCAAATCCAATTTGCCATCTGATCTAACTTCTGGAGGCAGTCAAAATGAGCCTTAGAATTCTTCCCTACCTTATTCCTGTGCTGAGATACAGGCTGCTCCAACCTGCTGTAAAATGCTTGATTTCGAGAGTGAGCGAAACTAATGAAAACATTGTTGGGGTAAAACCTAAAGGGAAAGACCTAGCACCAAATCCAATTTGCCATCTGATCTAACTTCTGGAGGCAGTCAAAATGAGCCTTAGAATTCTTCCCTACCTTATTCCTGTGCTGAGATACAGGCTGCTCCAACCTGCTGTAAAATGCTTGATTTCGAGAGTGAGCGAAACTAATGAAAACATTGTTGGGGTAAAACCTAAAGGGAAAGACCTAGCACCAAATCCAATTTGCCATCTGATCTAACTTCTGGAGGCAGTCAAAATGAGCCTTTGAATTCTTCCCTACCTTATTCCTGTGCTGAGATACAGGCTGCTCCAACCTGCTGTAAAATGCTTGATTTCGAGAGTGAGCAAAACTAATGAAAACATTGTTGGGGTAAAACCTAAAGGGAAAGACCTAGCACCAAATCCAATTTGCCATCTGATCTAACTTCTGGAGGCAGTCAAAATGAGCCTTAGAATTCTTCCCTACCTTATTCCTGTGCTGAGATACAGGCTGCTCCAACCTGCTGTAAAATGCTTGATTTCGAGAGTGAGCGAAACTAATGAAAACATTGTTGGGGTAAAACCTAAAGGGAAAGACCTAGCACCAAATCCAATTTGCCATCTGATCTAACTTCTGGAGGCAGTCAAAATGAGCCTTAGAATTCTTCCCTACCTTATTCCTGTGCTGAGATACAGGCTGCTCCAACCTGCTGTAAAATGCTTGATTTCGAGAGTGAGCGAAACTAATGAAAACATTGTTGGGGTAAAACCTAAAGGGAAAGACCTAGCACCAAATCCAATTTGCCATCTGATCTAACTTCTGGAGGCAGTCAAAATGAGCCTTAGAATTCTTCCCTACCTTATTCCTGTGCTGAGATACAGGCTGCTCCAACCTGCTGTAAAATGCTTGATTTCGAGAGTGAGCGAAACTAATGAAAACATTGTTGGGGTAAAACCTAAAGGGAAAGACCTAGCACCAAATCCAATTTGCCATCTGATCTAACTTCTGGAGGCAGTCAAAATGAGCCTTAGAATTCTTCCCTACCTTATTCCTGTGCTGAGATACAGGCTGCTCCAACCTGCTGTAAAATGCTTGATTTCGAGAGTGAGCGAAACTAATGAAAACATTGTTGGGGTAAAACCTAAAGGGAAAGACCTAGCACCAAATCCAATTTGCCATCTGATCTAACTTCTGGAGGCAGTCAAAATGAGCCTTAGAATTCTTCCCTACCTTATTCCTGTGCTGAGATACAGGCTGCTCCAACCTGCTGTAAAATGCTTGATTTCGAGAGTGAGCGAAACTAATGAAAACATTGTTGGGGTAAAACCTAAAGGGAAAGACCTAGCACCAAATCCAATTTGCCATCTGATCTAACTTCTGGAGGCAGTCAAAATGAGCCTTAGAATTCTTCCCTACCTTATTCCTGTGCTGAGATACAGGCTGCTCCAACCTGCTGTAAAATGCTTGATTTCGAGAGTGAGCGAAACTAATGAAAACATTGTTGGGGTAAAACCTAAAGGGAAAGACCTAGCACCAAATCCAATTTGCCATCTGATCTAACTTCTGGAGGCAGTCAAAATGAGCCTTAGAATTCTTCCCTACCTTATTCCTGTGCTGAGATACAGGCTGCTCCAACCTGCTGTAAAATGCTTGATTTCGAGAGTGAGCGAAACTAATGAAAACATTGTTGGGGTAAAACCTAAAGGGAAAGACCTAGCACCAAATCCAATTTGCCATCTGATCTAACTTCTGGAGGCAGTCAAAATGAGCCTTAGAATTCTTCCCTACCTTATTCCTGTGCTGAGATACAGGCTGCTCCAACCTGCTGTAAAATGCTTGATTTCGAGAGTGAGCGAAACTAATGAAAACATTGTTGGGGTAAAACCTAAAGGGAAAGACCTAGCACCAAATCCAATTTGCCATCTGATCTAACTTCTGGAGGCAGTCAAAATGAGCCTTAGAATTCTTCCCTACCTTATTCCTGTGCTGAGATACAGGCTGCTCCAACCTGCTGTAAAATGCTTGATTTCGAGAGTGAGCGAAACTAATGAAAACATTGTTGGGGTAAAACCTAAAGGGAAAGACCTAGCACCAAATCCAATTTGCCATCTGATCTAACTTCTGGAGGCAGTCAAAATGAGCCTTAGAATTCTTCCCTACCTTATTCCTGTGCTGAGATACAGGCTGCTCCAACCTGCTGTAAAATGCTTGATTTCGAGAGTGAGCGAAACTAATGAAAACATTGTTGGGGTAAAACCTAAAGGGAAAGACCTAGCACCAAATCCAATTTGCCATCTGATCTAACTTCTGGAGGCAGTCAAAATGAGCCTTAGAATTCTTCCCTACCTTATTCCTGTGCTGAGATACAGGCTGCTCCAACCTGCTGTAAAATGCTTGATTTCGAGAGTGAGCGAAACTAATGAAAACATTGTTGGGGTAAAACCTAAAGGGAAAGACCTAGCACCAAATCCAATTTGCCATCTGATCTAACTTCTGGAGGCAGTCAAAATGAGCCTTAGAATTCTTCCCTACCTTATTCCTGTGCTGAGATACAGGCTGCTCCAACCTGCTGTAAAATGCTTGATTTCGAGAGTGAGCGAAACTAATGAAAACATTGTTGGGGTAAAACCTAAAGGGAAAGACCTAGCACCAAATCCAATTTGCCATCTGATCTAACTTCTGGAGGCAGTCAAAATGAGCCTTAGAATTCTTCCCTACCTTATTCCTGTGCTGAGATACAGGCTGCTCCAACCTGCTGTAAAATGCTTGATTTCGAGAGTGAGCGAAACTAATGAAAACATTGTTGGGGTAAAACCTAAAGGGAAAGACCTAGCACCAAATCCAATTTGCCATCTGATCTAACTTCTGGAGGCAGTCAAAATGAGCCTTAGAATTCTTCCCTACCTTATTCCTGTGCTGAGATACAGGCTGCTCCAACCTGCTGTAAAATGCTTGATTTCGAGAGTGAGCGAAACTAATGAAAACATTGTTGGGGTAAAACCTAAAGGGAAAGACCTAGCACCAAATCCAATTTGCCATCTGATCTAACTTCTGGAGGCAGTCAAAATGAGCCTTAGAATTCTTCCCTACCTTATTCCTGTGCTGAGATACAGGCTGCTCCAACCTGCTGTAAAATGCTTGATTTCGAGAGTGAGCGAAACTAATGAAAACATTGTTGGGGTAAAACCTAAAGGGAAAGACCTAGCACCAAATCCAATTTGCCATCTGATCTAACTTCTGGAGGCAGTCAAAATGAGCCTTAGAATTCTTCCCTACCTTATTCCTGTGCTGAGATACAGGCTGCTCCAACCTGCTGTAAAATGCTTGATTTCGAGAGTGAGCGAAACTAATGAAAACATTGTTGGGGTAAAACCTAAAGGGAAAGACCTAGCACCAAATCCAATTTGCCATCTGATCTAACTTCTGGAGGCAGTCAAAATGAGCATTTGAATTCTTCCCTACCTTATTCCTGTGCTGAGATACAGGCTGCTCCAACCTGCTGTAAAATGCTTGATTTCGAGAGTGAGCGAAACTAATGAAAACATTGTTGGGGTAAAACCTAAAGGGAAAGACCTAGCACCAAATCCAATTTGCCATCTGATCTAACTTCTGGAGGCAGTCAAAATGAGCCTTAGAATTCTTCCCTACCTTATTCCTGTGCTGAGATACAGGCTGCTCCAACCTGCTGTAAAATGCTTGATTTCGAGAGTGAGCGAAACTAATGAAAACATTGTTGGGGTAAAACCTAAAGGGAAAGACCTAGCACCAAATCCAATTTGCCATCTGATCTAACTTCTGGAGGCAGTCAAAATGAGCCTTAGAATTCTTCCCTACCTTATTCCTGTGCTGAGATACAGGCTGCTCCAACCTGCTGTAAAATGCTTGATTTCGAGAGTGAGCGAAACTAATGAAAACATTGTTGGGGTAAAACCTAAAGGGAAAGACCTAGCACCAAATCCAATTTGCCATCTGATCTAACTTCTGGAGGCAGTCAAAATGATCCTTAGAATTCTTCCCTACCTTATTCCTGTGCTGAGATACAGGCTGCTCCAACCTGCTGTAAAATGCTTGATTTCGAGAGTGAGCGAAACTAATGAAAACATTGTTGGGGTAAAACCTAAAGGGAAAGACCTAGCACCAAATCCAATTTGCCATCTGATCTAACTTCTGGAGGCAGTCAAAATGATCCTTAGAATTCTTCCCTACCTTATTCCTGTGCTGAGATACAGGCTGCTCCAACCTGCTGTAAAATGCTTGATTTCGAGAGTGAGCGAAACTAATAGAATAGAATAGAATAGAATAAACCAGGTTGGAAGAGACCTTCAAGATCATCGCGTCCAACCTATCACCCAACACCACCCAATCAACTAACCCATGTAACCAAGCACCCTGTCAAGTCTCCTCCTGAACACCTCCAGTGACGGCGACTCCACCACCTCCCCAGGCAGCCCATTCCAATGGGCAATCACTCTCTCCGTGTATAACTTCCTCCTGACCTCCAGCCTGAACTTCCCCTGGCGCAGCCTGAGACTGTGTCCTCTTGTTCTGGTGCTGGCTGCCTGGGAGAAGAGACCAACCTCTGCCTGTTTACAACCTCCCTTCAGGTAGTTGTAGAGAGCAATAAATGAAAACATTGTTGGGGTAAAACCTAAAGGGAAAGACCTAGCACCAAATCCAATTTGCCATCTGATCTAACTTCTGGAGGCAGTCAAAATGAGCCTTAGAATTCTTCCCTACCTTATTCCTGTGCTGAGATACAGGCTGCTCCAACCTGCTGTAAAATGCTTGATTTCGAGAGTGAGCGAAACTAATGAAAACATTGTTGGGGTAAAACCTAAAGGGAAAGACCTAGCACCAAATCCAATTTGCCATCTGATCTAACTTCTGGAGGCAGTCAAAATGAGCCTTAGAATTCTTCCCTACCTTATTCCTGTGCTGAGATACAGGCTGCTCCAACCTGCTGTAAAATGCTTGATTTCGAGAGTGAGCGAAACTAATGAAAACATTGTTGGGGTAAAACCTAAAGGGAAAGACCTAGCACCAAATCCAATTTGCCATCTGATCTAACTTCTGGAGGCAGTCAAAATGAGCCTTAGAATTCTTCCCTACCTTATTCCTGTGCTGAGATACAGGCTGCTCCAACCTGCTGTAAAATGCTTGATTTCGAGAGTGAGCGAAACTAATGAAAACATTGTTGGGGTAAAACCTAAAGGGAAAGACCTAGCACCAAATCCAATTTGCCATCTGATCTAACTTCTGGAGGCAGTCAAAATGAGCCTTAGAATTCTTCCCTACCTTATTCCTGTGCTGAGATACAGGCTGCTCCAACCTGCTGTAAAATGCTTGATTTCGAGAGTGAGCGAAACTAATGAAAACATTGTTGGGGTGAAACCTAAAGGGAAAGACCTAGCACCAAATCCAATTTGCCATCTGATCTAACTTCTGGAGGCAGTCAAAATGAGCCTTAGAATTCTTCCCTACCTTATTCCTGTGCTGAGATACAGGCTGCTCCAACCTGCTGTAAAATGCTTGATTTCGAGAGTGAGCGAAACTAATGAAAACATTGTTGGGGTGAAACCTAAAGGGAAAGACCTAGCACCAAATCCAATTTGCCATCTGATCTAACTTCTGGAGGCAGTCAAAATGAGCCTTAGAATTCTTCCCTACCTTATTCCTGTGCTGAGATACAGGCTGCTCCAACCTGCTGTAAAATGCTTGATTTCGAGAGTGAGCGAAACTAATGAAAACATTGTTGGGGTAAAACCTAAAGGGAAAGACCTAGCACCAAATCCAATTTGCCATCTGATCTAACTTCTGGAGGCAGTCAAAATGAGCCTTAGAATTCTTCCCTACCTTATTCCTGTGCTGAGATACAGGCTGCTCCAACCTGCTGTAAAATGCTTGATTTCGAGAGTGAGCGAAACTAATGAAAACATTGTTGGGGTAAAACCTAAAGGGAAAGACCTAGCACCAAATCCAATTTGCCATCTGATCTAACTTCTGGAGGCAGTCAAAATGAGCCTTAGAATTCTTCCCTACCTTATTCCTGTGCTGAGATACAGGCTGCTCCAACCTGCTGTAAAATGCTTGATTTCGAGAGTGAGCGAAACTAATGAAAACATTGTTGGGGTAAAACCTAAAGGGAAAGACCTAGCACCAAATCCAATTTGCCATCTGATCTAACTTCTGGAGGCAGTCAAAATGAGCCTTAGAATTCTTCCCTACCTTATTCCTGTGCTGAGATACAGGCTGCTCCAACCTGCTGTAAAATGCTTGATTTCGAGAGTGAGCGAAACTAATGAAAACATTGTTGGGGTAAAACCTAAAGGGAAAGACCTAGCACCAAATCCAATTTGCCATCTGATCTAACTTCTGGAGGCAGTCAAAATGAGCCTTAGAATTCTTCCCTACCTTATTCCTGTGCTGAGATACAGGCTGCTCCAACCTGCTGTAAAATGCTTGATTTCGAGAGTGAGCGAAACTAATGAAAACATTGTTGGGGTAAAACCTAAAGGGAAAGACCTAGCACCAAATCCAATTTGCCATCTGATCTAACTTCTGGAGGCAGTCAAAATGAGCCTTAGAATTCTTCCCTACCTTATTCCTGTGCTGAGATACAGGCTGCTCCAACCTGCTGTAAAATGCTTGATTTCGAGAGTGAGCGAAACTAATGAAAACATTGTTGGGGTAAAACCTAAAGGGAAAGACCTAGCACCAAATCCAATTTGCCATCTGATCTAACTTCTGGAGGCAGTCAAAATGAGCCTTAGAATTCTTCCCTACCTTATTCCTGTGCTGAGATACAGGCTGCTCCAACCTGCTGTAAAATGCTTGATTTCGAGAGTGAGCGAAACTAATGAAAACATTGTTGGGGTAAAACCTAAAGGGAAAGACCTAGCACCAAATCCAATTTGCCATCTGATCTAACTTCTGGAGGCAGTCAAAATGAGCCTTAGAATTCTTCCCTACCTTATTCCTGTGCTGAGATACAGGCTGCTCCAACCTGCTGTAAAATGCTTGATTTCGAGAGTGAGCGAAACTAATGAAAACATTGTTGGGGTAAAAC
>NW_027142934.1:0-109325 GCF_026170545.1 Melanerpes formicivorus
GGGCAGGGCTGGGCCTGGGCTAGGACCGGGACTGGGCTGGGGACGAGGGTTGGCCTGGGGCAGGGGTCTGAGTTAGGGGTAGGGGTCGGGCTGTGCTGGGGCCGGGGCTGGGGCAGTACTAGGCTGGAGGCTGGGCCTTGGGCTGGGGCAGGGCTGGGGCCGGGGCTGGGGCTGGGGCAGGGCTGGGGCCGGGCTGGGGCTGCGGCTGGGGCTGGGGAAGGGCTGAGGGCAGGGCTGGGGCAGGGCTGGGGCTGGGGCAGGGCTGGGGCAGGGCTGGGGCCGGGGCCGGGAGCAGGGCTGGGACTGAGGTTGGGGCTGGGGCTGGGGCTGGGTTGGGGCCGGCGCTGAAGCAGGACTAGGCTGGACGCTGGGCCTTGGGCTGGGGCTGGGCTGGGGGCAGGGCTGGGGCTGGGGTGGGAACCAAGTCTATGGCTGGGCTGGGGCTGGGGCTGGGGCTGGGGCAGGACTGGGGCTGGGACAAGCTGGGGCCGGGGCTGGGGCTAGGGCTGGGGTAGGGCTGGGGCAGGGCTGGGGCAGGGCTGGGGCAGGGCTGGGACCAGGACTGGCCTGGGGCGGGGACTGGGGTAGGGCTGGAGCTGGGGCTGAGGCCGGGGCTAGGGCAGGACTAGGCTGGAGGCTGGGCCTTGGGCTGGGGCTGGGCTGAGGCAGGGCTGGGGTTGGGGCTGGAACCAAATCTATGGCTGGGCTGGGGCAGTACTGGGGCTGGGGCAGGGCTGGGGGCCGGGTCTGGGGCAGGGCTCGGGCCAGTCTGGGGCTGGGGCTGGGGGCTGGGGCTGCTGGGGCTAAGTCTCGGGCAGGGCTGGGGCCGGGTCTGGGGCAGGGGCTGGGCTGGGGATGAGGGTGGGGCTGGGCTGGGGGTCTGGGCTGGGCCTGGGGCAGGGCTGGACCCGAGGCTGGGGCAGGGCTGGGGTAGGGCTGGGGCTGGGGCTGGGCTGAGGGCAGGGCTGGGGCAGGGCTGGGGCTGGGGCTGGGCTGGGGATGAGGGTGGGGCTGGGCTGGGGTCTGGGCTGGGCCTGGGGCAGGGCTGGACCCGAGGCTGGGGCAGGGCTGGGGTAGGGCTGGGGCTGGGGCTGGGCTGGGGGCAGGGATGGGGATGGGGCTGGGCTGGGCTGGGGGAACGGATTGGGCTGGGGCTGGGGCAGGGCTGGGCCTGGGCTGGGACCGGGACTGTGCTGGGGTAGGGCTGGGGCAGGGAAGGGGCTGGGGCAGGGCTGGGGCAGGGCTGGAACTGGGGCTGGGGCTGCGGCTGGGCTGGTGCCGAGGGTGTGGCTGGGGCTGGGGCTGGGGCTGCGGACAGGGCTGGGGTTAGGGCTGAGTTAGGGGTAGGGCTGGGGCTGTGCTGGGCCCGGGGCTGGAACCAAGGTTTGGGCAGGGCTGGGGATGGGGGCTGGGCTGGGGCAGGACTGGGGCTGGGGCTGGGCTGGGGCAGGGGTGGGGCTGGGGCTGGGCTGGGGCTGGGTCTAGGACAGGGGCTGGGCTGGGGCTGTGGTCTGGGCTGAGGGCAGGGCTTGGGCAGGGCTGGGGATGGAGCAGGGGCCGGGGCTGGGGCTGGGTTTGGTGCAGGGCTGGGGGCTGGGGCAGGGTGGGGACTGGGGCACGGCTGGGCTAGGGCTGGGCTGGGGCCGGGGCTGGGGCTGGGCTGTGGCTGGGTCTGAGGGCAGGGCTGGGCTAGGTCTGGGGCTGGGGCTGGGCCGGGGCAGGGCTGGGGCTGGGCTGTGGCTGAGGGCAGGTCTGGGCTAGGTCTGGGGCTGGGGTAGGGGCCGGGGCTGGGGACAGGGCTGGGGCCAGAGCTGGGGCAGGGCTGGGGCTGGGGCTGGGCTGGGGCTGGGTCCAGGGCAGGGGCTGGGCTGGGTCTGGGGCTAGGCCGGGGCAGGGCTGGGGCTGGGGCAGGGGCCGGGGCTGGGGACAGGGCTGGGGCCAGAGCTAGGTCAGGGCTGGGGCCAGGCTGGGGCTGGGGCTGGGTCCAGGGCTGGGGTTGAGGCTGAGTCCAGGGCTGGGGCTGGGCTGTGGCTGGGGTGGGCTGGGGCTGGGGCTGGGGCTGGGGCTGGGCCGGGACAGGGCTGGGGCTGGGCTGTGGCTGGGGCTGGGCTGGGTCTGGGGCTGAGGCTGGGCTGGGTTCTGGGCTGGGGCTGGGGTCTGGGCTGAGGGCAGTGCTTGGGCAGGGCTGGGGATGGGGGCTGGGATGGGGCAGGACTGGGACTGGGACTGGGGCTGGGGCTGGGGCTGGGGCAGGGGCCGGGGCTGGGGCTGTGCTGGGCTGGGGCTATTCTGGGCTGGGTCTGAGGCTGGGCTGGGTTCTGGGCTGGGGCTGGGGCGGGAACCAAGTCTATGGCTGGGCTGGGGCTGGTACAGGGCTGGGGCTGGGGCTGGGGCTGGGGCAGGGCTGGGGGCAGGGATGGGAGTGGGGCTGGGCTGGGGCCGGGGCTGGGCTGGGGCAGGGCTGGGGCTGGGCTGAGGCTGGGTCCAGGGCTGGGGCTGGGGCAGGGGCCGGGGCTGGGGCTGGTCTGGGGCCGGGGCTGGGGCCGTGGGTGGGGCTGGGCTGGGGGCTGGGGCTGGGCCGGGGCTGGGCTGGGTCTGGGGCAGGGGCCGGGGCTGGGGACAGGGCTTGGGCCAGAGGTGGGCTGGGGCCGGGGACAGGGCTGGGGTAGGGCTGGGTCCAGGGCTGGGGCTGGGCTGTGGCTGGGGTGGGCTGGTGCTGGGGCTCAGGGCAGGGCTGGGGCAGGGCTGGGGCTTGGGCTGGGGCTGGGGCTGGTCCGGGGCAGGGGCTGGGTTGTGGCTGGGGCTGGGCTGGGGCATGGCTGGGGCTGGGTTGGGCTGGGGTTGGGCTGGGGCTGGGGCTGGGGGCTGCGGACAGGGCTGGGGCCTGGCTGGGGCTGGGCTGAGGGCCTGGCTGCGCTAGGGCTGGTGCTGGGGCAGGGCTGGGGCCGGGACTGGGCTGGGGCTGTGGTGTGGGCTGAGGGCAGGGCTTGGGCAGGGCTGGGGATGGGGGCTGGGATGGGGCAGGACTGGGACTGGGGCTGGGGCTGGGGCTGGGGCAGGGTGGGGACTGGGGCAGGGCTGGGCTAGGGCTGGGCTGGGGCCGGGGCTGGGGCCGTGGGTGGGGCTGGGCTGGGGGCTGGGCTGGGGTGGGGGCTGGAACAGGGCTGGGTCCAGGGCTGGGCTGGGGCCAGGGACAGGGCTGGGCTAGGGCTGGGTCCAGGGCAAGGGCTGGGGCTGGGTCCAGGGCTGGGGCTGGGCTGTGGCTGGGGTGGGCTGGGGCTGGGGCTCGGGGCAGGGCTGGGGCTGGGCTGGGGCAGGGCTGGGGCTGGGTCCAGGGCTGGGGCTGGGCTGTGGCTGGGTCTGAGGGCAGGGCTGGGCTAGGTCTGGGGCTCGGGCTGGGCCGGGGCAGGGCTGGGGCTGGCCTGTGGCTGAGGGCAGGTCTGGGCTAGGTCTGGGGCTGGGGTAGGGGCCGGGGCTGGGGACAGGGCTGGGGCCAGAGCTGGGGCAGGGCTGGGGCTGGGGCTGGGCTGGGGCTGGGTCCAGGGCAGGGGCTGGGCTGGGTCTGGGGCTAGGCCGGGGCAGGGCTGGGGCTGGAACAGGGGCCGGGGCTGGGGACAGGGCTGGGGCCAGAGCTAGGTCAGGGCTGGGGCCAGGCTGGGGCTGGGGCTGGGTCCAGGGCTGGGGCTGAGGCTGGGTCCAGGGCTGGGGCTGGGCTGTGGCTGGGGTGGGCTGGGGCTGGGGCTGGGGCTGGGGCTGGGCCGGGACAGGGCTGGGGCTGGGCTGTGGCTGGGGCTGGGCTGGGTCTGGGGCTGAGGCTGGGCTGGGTTCTGGGCTGGGGCTGGGGTCTGGGCTGAGGGCAGTGCTTGGGCAGGGCTGGGGATGGGGGCTGGGATGGGGCAGGACTGGGACTGGGGCTGGGGCTGGGGCTAGGGCAGGGGCCGGGGCTGGGGCTGTGCTGGGCTGGGGCTGTTCTGGGCTGGGGCTGAGGCTGGGCTGGGTTCTGGGCTGGGGCTGGGGCGGGAACCAAGTCTATGGCTGGGCTGGGGCTGGGACAGGGCTGGGGCTGGGGCTGGGGCTGGGGCAGGGCTGGGGGCAGGGATGGGAGTGGGGCTGGGCTGGGGCCGGGGCTGGGCTGAGGCTGGGTCCAGGGCAGGGGCTGGGCTGGGTCTGGGGCTGGGCCGGGGCAGGGCTGGGGCTGGGGCAGGGGCTGGGGCTAGGGCTGGTCTGGGGCCGGGGCTGGGGCCGTGGGTGGGGCTGGGCTGGGGGCTGGGGCTGGGCCGGGGCAGGGCTGGGTCTGGGGCAGGGGCCGGGGCTGGGGACAGGGCTTGGGCCAGAGGTGGGCTGGGGCCGGGGACAGGGCTGGGGTAGGGCTGGGTCCAGGGCTGGGGCTGGGCTGTGGCTGGGGTGGGCTGGGGCTGGGGCTCAGGGCAGGGCTGGGGCAGGGCTGGGGCTTGGGCTGGGGCAGGGCTGGGGCTGGGGCTGGTCCGGGGCAGGGGCTGGGTTGTGGCTGGGGCTGGGCTGGGGCATGGCAGGGGCTGGGGCTGGGCTGGGGTTGGGCTGGGGCTGTGGCTGGGGCTGCGGACAGGGCTGGGGCCTGGCTGAGGCTGGGCTGAGGGCCTGGCTGCGCTAGGGCTGGTGCTGGGGCAGGGCTGGGGCCGGGACTGGGCTGGGGCTGTGGTCTGGGCTGAGGGCAGGGCTTGGGCAGGGCTGGGGATGGGGGCTGGGATGGGGCAGGACTGGGACTGGGGGCTGGGGCTGGGGCTGGGGCAGGGTGGGGACTGGGCCAGTGCTGGGCTAGGGCTGGGCTGGGCTGAGGCCGAGGGTGGGGCTGGGGCTGGGGCTGGGATGGGCCTGGGCTGAGGGCAGGGCTGGGCTAGGTCTGGGGCTGGGGCAGGGCTGTGGCCGGGGCTGAGGCTGGGCTGGGTTCTGGGCTGGGGCTGGGGTGGGAACCAAGACTATGGCTGGGCTGGGGCTGGGACAGTGCTGGGGCTGGGGCTGGGGCAGGGGTGGGGGCAGGGATGGTAGAGGGGCTGGGCAGGGGCCGGGGCTGGGCTGGGGCAGGGGTGGGGCTGGGGCTGGGCTGGGGCTGGGTCTAGGACAGGGGCTGGGCTGGGGCTGTGGTCTGGGCTGAGGGCAGGGCTTGGGCAGGGCTGGGGATGGAGCAGGGGCCGGGGCTGGGGCTGGGTTTGGTGCAGGGCTGGGGCTGGGGCAGGGTGGGGACTGGGGCAGGGCTGGGCTAGGGCTGGGCTGGGGCCGGGGCTGGGGCCGTGGGTGGGGCTGTGCTGGGGGCTGGGCTGGGGCGGGGGCTGGAACAGGGCTGGGTCCAGGGCTGGGCTGGGGCCAGGGACAGGGCTGGGGTAGGGCTGGGTCCAGGGCAAGGGCTGGGGCTGCGTCCAGGGCTGGGGCTGGGCTGTGGCTGGGGTGGGCTGGGGCTGGGGCTCAGGGCAGGGCTGGGGCTGGGCTGGGGCAGGGCTGGGGCTGGGGCTGAGCTGGGGCTGGGTCCAGGGCTGGGGCTGGGCTGTGGCTGAGGGCAGGTCTGGGCTAGGTCTGGGGCTGGGGTAGGGGCCGGGGCTGGGGACAGGGCTGGGGCCAGAGCTGGGGCTGGGGCGGGAACCAAGACTATGGCTGGGCTGGGGCTGGGACAGTGCTGGGGCTGGGGCTGGGGCAGGGGTGGGGGCAGGGATGGTAGAGGGGCTGGGCAGGGGCCGGGGCTGGGCTGGGGCTGGGTCCAGGGCAGGGGCTGGGCTGGGTCTGGGGCTAGGACGGGGCAGGGCTGGGGCTGGGGCAGGGGCCGGGGCGGGGGACAGGGCTGGGGCCAGAGCTAGGTCAGGGCTGGGGCCAGGCTGGGGCTGGGGCTGGGTCCAGGGCTGGGGCTGAGGCTGGGTCCAGGGCTGGGGCTGGGCTGTGGCTGGGGTGGGCTGGGGCTGGGGCTGGGGCTGGGGCTGGGCCGGGACAGGGCTGGGGCTGGGCTGTGGCTGGGGTGGGCTGGTGCTGGGGCTCAGGGCAGGGCTGGGGCAGGGCTGGGGCTTGGGCTGGGGCTGGGGCTGGTCCAAGGCAGGGGCTGGGTTGTGGCTGGGGCTGGGCTGGGGCATGGCTGGGGCTGGGGCTGGGCTGGGGTTGGGCTGGGGCTGTGGCTGGGGCTGCGGACAGGGCTGGGGCCTGGCTGAGGCTGGGCTGAGGGCCTGGCTGCGCTAGGGCTGGTGCTGGGGCAGGGCTGGGGCCGGGGCTGGGCTGGGGCTGTGGTCTGGGCTGAGGGCAGGGCTTGGGCAGGGCTGGGGATGGGGGCTGGGATGGGGCAGGACTGGGACTGGGGCTGGGGCTGGGGCTGGGGCAGGGGCAGGGATGGGGCGGGGGCTGGGGCAGGGCTGGGGCTGGGGCTTTGGCTGGGGCTGGGCTGGGGCTGGGCTGGGGCTGGGTCCAGGGCTGGGGCTGGGCTGTGGCTGGGGCTTGGTTGAGGGCAGGGCTAGGCTAGGGGTGGGGCTGGGGCAGGGCTGGGGCTAGGCTGTGGCTGGGGCTTGGCTGAGGGCAGGGCTAGGCTAGGGGTGGGGCTGGGGCAGGGCTGGGGCCGGGGTTGAGGCTGGGCTGGGTTCTGGGCTGGGCCTGGGACAGGGCTGGGCCCGAGGCTGGGGCAGGTCTGGGTTAAGGCAGGGCTGGGCTGAGGCCGAGGGTGGGGCTGGGGCTGGGGCTGGGATGGGCCTGGGCTGAGGGCAGGGCTGGGCTAGGTCTGGGGCTGGGGCAGGGCTGTGGCCGGGGCTGAGGCTGGGCTGGGTTCTGGGCTGGGGCTAGGGGTGGGAACCAAGACTATGGCTGGGCTGGGGCTGGGACAGTGCTGGGGCTGGGGCTGGGGCAGGGGTGGGGGCAGGGATGGTAGAGGGGCTGGGCAGGGGCCGGGGCTGGGCTGGGGCAGGGGTGGGGCTGGGGCTGGGCTGGGGCTGGGTCTAGGACAGGGGCTGGGCTGGGGCTGTGGTCTGGGCTGAGGGCAGGGCTTGGGCAGGGCTGGGGATGGAGCAGGGGCCGGGGCTGGGGCTGGGTTTGGTGCAGGGCTGGGGCTGGGGCAGGGTGGGGACTGGGGCAGGGCTGGGCTAGGGCTGGGCTGGGGCCGGGGCTGGGGCCGTGGGTGGGGCTGGGCTGGGGGCTGGGCTGGGGCGGGGGCTGGAACAGGGCTGGGTCCAGGGCTGGGCTGGGGCCAGGGACAGGGCTGGGGTAGGGCTGGGTCCAGGGCAAGGGCTGGGGCTGGGTCCAGGGCTGGGGCTGGGCTGTGGCTGGGGTGGGCTGGGGCTGGGGCTCAGGGCAGGGCTGGGGCTGGGCTGGGGCAGGGCTGGGGCTGGGGCTGAGCTGGGGCTGGGTCCAGGGCTGGGGCTGGGCTGTGGCTGGGTCTGAGGGCAGGGCTGGGCTAGGTCTGGGGCTGGGGCTGGGCCGGGGCAGGGCTGGGGCTGGGCTGTGGCTGAGGGCAGGTCTGGGCTAGGTCTGGGGCTGGGGTAGGGGCCGGGGCTGGGGACAGGGCTGGGGCCAGAGCTGGGGCAGGGCTGGGGCTGGGGCTGGGCTGGGGCTGGGTCCAGGGCAGGGGCTGGGCTGGGTCTGGGGCTGGGACGGGGCAGGGCTGGGGCTGGGGCAGGGGCCGGGGCGGGGGGACAGGGCTGGGGCCAGAGCTAGGTCAGGGCTGGGGCCAGGCTGGGGCTGGGGCTGGGTCCAGGGCTGGGGCTGAGGCTGGGTCCAGGGCTGGGGCTGGGCTGTGGCTGGGGTGGGCTGGGGCTGGGGCTGGGGCTGGGGCTGGGCCGGGACAGGGCTGGGGCTGGGCTGTGGCTGGGGTGGGCTGGTGCTGGGGCTCAGGGCAGGGCTGGGGCAGGGCTGGGGCTTGGGCTGGGGCTGGGGCTGGTCCAAGGCAGGGGCTGGGTTGTGGCTGGGGCTGGGCTGGGGCATGGCAGGGGCTGGGGCTGGGGCTGGGCTGGGGTTGGGCTGGGGCTGTGGCTGGGGCTGCGGACAGGGCTGGGGCCTGGCTGAGGCTGGGCTGAGGGCCTGGCTGCGCTAGGGCTGGTGCTGGGGCAGGGCTGGGGCCGGGGCTGGGCTGGGGCTGTGGTCTGGGCTGAGGGCAGGGCTTGGGCAGGGCTGGGGATGGGGGCTGGGATGGGGCAGGACTGGGACTGGGGCTGGGGCTGGGGCTGGGGCAGGGGCAGGGATGGGGCGGGGGCTGGGGCAGGGCTGGGGCTGGGGCTGGGGCTGGGCAGGGCTGGGGATGTGTCTGGGGCTGCGGCGGGTACTGGGGCAGGGCTAGGGCTGGGGCTGGGCTGGGCCGAGTCTGGGGCCGGGGCTGGGGCTGGGGCAGGGCTGGGGCTAGGGCTGGGGCAGGGTTGGGGGCTGGGCTGGGGCTGGGGCTGGGCTGGGGGCAGGGATGGGGCAGGGTTGGGGCTGGGCTGGGGCTGGGGCTGGGCTGGGGGCAGGGATGGGGATGGGGCTGGGCTGGGCTGGGGGAACAGATGGGGCTGGGGCTGGGGCAGGGCTGGGCCTGGGCTAGGACCGGGACTGGGCTGGGGACGAGGGTTGGCCTGGGGCAGGGGCTGAGTTAGGGGTAGGGGTCGGGCTGTGCTGGGGCCGGGGCTGGGGCAGTACTAGGCTGGAGGCTGGGCCTTGGGCTGGGGCAGGGCTGGGGCCGGGGCTGGGGCTGGGGCAGGGCTGGGGCCGGGCTGGGGCTGCGGCTGGGACAGGGGCAGGGCTGGGGCCAGGCTGGGGCTGCGGCTGGGGCTGGGGAAGGGCTGAGGGCAGGGCTGGGGCAGGGCTGGGGCTGGGGCTGGGGCAGGGCTGGGGCAGGGCTGGGGCCGGGGCCGGGAGCAGGGCTGGGACTGAGGTTGGGGCCTTGGGCTGGGGCTGGGTTGGGGCCGGCACTGAAGCAGGACTAGGCTGGACGCTGGGCCTTGGGCTGGGCTAGGGCTGGGGGCAGGGCTGGGGCTGGGGTGGGAACCAAGTCTATGGCTAGGCTGGGGCTGGGGCTGGGGCTGGGGCTGGGGCAGGACTGGGGCTGGGACAAGCTGGGGCCGGGGCTGAGGCTAGGGCTGGGGCAGGGCTGGGGCAGGGCTGGGGCAGGGCTGGGGCAGGGCTGGGGCTGGGGCTGGGCTGAGGGCAGGGATGGGGATGGGGCTGGGCTGGGCTGAGGGAACGGATAGGGCTGGGGCTGGGGCAGGGCTGGGCCTGGGCTGTGGCTGTGGCTGTGGCTGGGCTGTGGCAGGGCTGGGGCAGGAGCTGGGGCTGGGCTGGGGCTGGGGCTGGGGCTGGGCTGGGCTGGGGCTGTGTCCAGGGCTGGGGCTGGGCTGTGGCTGTGGCTGGGCTGGGGCAGGCCTGGGGCTGTGGCTGGGCTGGGGCAGGCCTGGGGCTGAGGGCAGGGCTGGGGCGTGCCAAGGGCTGGGGCTGGGGCAGGGTTGGGGCTGGGCTGGGGCAGGGGCTGGGCTGGGGGGCAGGGATGGGGATGGGGATGGGGATGGGGATGGGCTGGGCTGGGGGAATGGATGGGGCCAGGCTGGGGCTGGGCTGGGTTTGGGCTGGGACCGGGACTGGGCTGGGGCCAGGCTGGGGATGCGGCTGGTACTGGGGCAGGGCTGAGGGCAGGGCTGGCCTGGGGCTGGGGGTGGGCTGGGGGCAGGGATGGCGCGGGGGCTGGGGCTGTGTTCTCGGCAGGGCTGGGGCTGGGTCCAGGCCTGGCGCTGGGCTGAGGGCAGGGCTAGGACAAGGCTGAGGCTGGGGCCAGGCTGGGGATGCGGCTGGTACTGGGGCAGGGCTGAGGGCAGGGCTGGGCTAGGCCTGGGGCTGGGGCAGGGCTAGGTTAGGGCTGGCCTGGGGCTGGGGGTGGGCTGGGGGCAGGGATGGGGCGGGGGCTGGGGCTGTGTTCTCGGCAGGGCTGGGGCTGGGTCCAGGCCTGGCGCTGGGCTGAGGGCAGGGCTAGGACAAGGCTGAGGCTGGGGCAGGTCTGGGGGCTGGGTCAGGGCTGGGCCAGGGCTGGGCTGAGGGCAGGGCTGGGCTAGGCCTGGGGCTGGGGCAGGGCTAGGTTAGGGCTGGCCTGGGGCTGGGGGTGGGCTGGGGGCAGGGATGGGGCGGGGGCTGGGGCTGTGTTCTCGGCAGGGCTGGGGCTGGGTCCAGGCCTGGGGCTGGGCTGAGGGCAGGGCTAGGACAAGGCTGAGGCTGGGGCAGGTCTGGGGCTGGGTCAGGGCTGGGTCAGGGCTGGGCTGGGGCTTGGGCTGGGCTGGGAGCAGGGCTGGGGCTGGGCTGGGCCGAGTCTGGGGCCGGGGCTGGGGCTGGGGCAGGGCTGGGGCTAGGGCTGGGGCAGGGTTGGGGCTGGGCTGGGGCTGGGGCTGGGCTGGGGGCAGGGATGGGGATGGGGCTGGGCTGGGCTGGGGGAACGGATGGGGCTGGGGCTGGGGCAGGGCTGGGCCTGGGCTAGGACCGGGACTGGGCTGGGGACGAGGGTTGGCCTGGGGCAGGGGCTGAGTTAGGGGTAGGGGTCGGGCTGTGCTGGGGCCGGGGCTGGGGCAGTACTAGGCTGGAGGCTGGGCCTTGGGCTGGGGCAGGGCTGGGGCCGGGGCTGGGGCTGGGGCAGGTCTGGGGCCGGGCTGGGGCTGCGGCTGGGACAGGGGCAGGGCTGGGGCCGGGCTGGGGCTGCGGCTGGGGCTGGGGAAGGGCTGAGGGCAGGGCTGGGGCAGGGCTGGGGCTGGGGCTGGGGCAGGGCTGGGGCAGGGCTGGGGCCGGGGCCGGGAGCAGGGCTGGGACTGAGGTTGGGGCCTTGGGCTGGGGCTGGGTTGGGGCCGGCACTGAAGCAGGACTAGGCTGGACGCTGGGCCTTGGGCTGGGCTAGGGCTGGGGGCAGGGCTGGGGCTGGGGTGGGAACCAAGTCTATGGCTAGGCTGGGGCTGGGGCTGGGGCTGGGGCTGGGGCAGGACTGGGGCTGGGACAAGCTGGGGCCGGGGCTGAGGCTAGGGCTGGGGCAGGGCTGGGGCAGGGCTGGGGCAGGGCTGGGGCAGGGCTGGGGCTGGGGCTGGGCTGAGGGCAGGGATGGGGATGGGGCTGGGCTGGGCTGAGGGAACGGATAGGGCTGGGGCTGGGGCAGGGCTGGGCCTGGGCTGTGGCTGTGGCTGTGGCTGGGCTGTGGCAGGGCTGGGGCAGGAGCTGGGGCTGGGCTGGGGCTGGGGCTGGGGCTGCGGCTGGGACAGGGGCAGGGCTGGGGCCAGGCTGGGGCTGCGGCTGGGGCTGGGGAAGGGCTGAGGGCAGGGCTGGGGCAGGGCTGGGGCTGGGGCTGGGGCAGGGCTGGGGCAGGTCTGGGGCCGGGGCCGGGGCCGGGAGCAGGGCTGGGACTGAGGTTGGGGCCTTGGGCTGGGGCTGGGTTGGGGCCGGCACTGAAGCAGGACTAGGCTGGACGCTGGGCCTTGGGCTGGGCTAGGGCTGGGGGCAGGGCTGGGGCTGGGGTGGGAACCAAGTCTATGGCTGGGCTGGGGCTGGGGCAGGGCTGGGGCTAGGGCTGGGGCAGGGTTGGGGCTGGGCTGGGGCTGGGGCTGGGCTGGGGGCAGGGATGGGGATGGGGCTGGGCTGGGCTGGGGGAACAGATGGGGCTGGGGCTGGGGCAGGGCTGGGCCTGGGCTAGGACCGGGACTGGGCTGGGGACGAGGGTTGGCCTGGGGCAGGGGCTGAGTTAGGGGTAGGGGTCGGGCTGTGCTGGGGCCGGGGCTGGGGCAGTACTAGGCTGGAGGCTGGGCCTTGGGCTGGGGCAGGGCTGGGGCCGGGGCTGGGGCTGGGGCAGGGCTGGGGCCGGGCTGGGGCTGCGGCTGGGACTGGGGCAGGGCTGGGGCCGGGCTGGGGCTGCGGCTGGGGCTGGGGAAGGGCTGAGGGCAGGGCTGGGGCAGGGCTGGGGCAGGGCTGGGGCTGGGGCAGGGCTGGGGCAGGGCTGGGGCCGGGGCCGGGAGCAGGGCTGGGACTGAGGTTGGGGCTGGGGCTGGGGCTGGGTTGGGGCCGGCGCTGAAGCAGGACTAGGCTGGACGCTGGGCCTTGGGCTGGGGCTGGGGTGGGAACCAAGTCTATGGCTGGGCTGGGGCTGGGGCTGGGGCAGGACTGGGGCTGGGACAAGCTGGGGCCGGGGCTGAGGCTAGGGCTGGGGTAGGGCTGGGGCAGGGCTGGGGCAGGGCTGGGGCAGGGCTGGGACCAGGACTGGCCTGGGGCGGGGACTGGGGTAGGGCTGGAGCTGGGGCTGAGGCCGGGGCTAGGGCAGGACTAGGCTGGAGGCTGGGCCTTGGGCTGGGGCTGGGCTGAGGCAGGGCTGGGGTTGGGGCTGGAACCAAATCTATGGCTGGGCTGGGGCAGGACTGGGGCTGGGGCAGGGCTGGGGCCGGGTCTGGGGCAGGGCTCGGGCCAGTCTGGGGCTGGGGCTGGGGCTCGGGCTGGGGCTGGGTCTTGGGCAGGGCTGGGGCCGGGTCTGGGGCAGGGGCTGGGCTGGGGATGAGGGTGGGGCTGGGCTGGGGTCTGGGCTGGGCCTGGGGCAGGGCTGGACCCGAGGCTGGGGCAGGGCTGGGGTAGGGCTGGGGCTGGGGCTGGGCTGAGGGCAGGGATGGGGATGGGGCTGGGCTGGGCTGAGGGAACGGATTGGGCTGGGGCTGGGGCAGGGCTGGGCCTGGGCTGGGACCGGGACTGCGCTGGGGTAGGGCTGGGGCAGGGAAGGGGCTGGGGCAGGGCTGGGGCAGGGCTGGAACTGGGGCTGGGGCTGCGGCTGGGCTGGTGCCGAGGGTGTGGCTGGGGCTGGGGCTGGGGCTGCGGACAGGGCTGGGGTTAGGGCTGAGTTAGGGGTAGGGCTGGGGCTGTGCTGGGCCCGGGGCTGGAACCAAGGTTTGGGCAGGGCTGGGGATGGGGCTGGGGCCGTGCCTGGGGCTGGGGCTGGAGCAGCGTTGGTGCTGGGCTGTGGCTGGGGCTGGGGACAGGGCTGGGTCCAGGGCTGGGCTGGGGCCGGGGACAGGGCTGGGGTAGGGCTGGTTGCAGGGCAAGGGCTGGGGCTGGGTCCAGGGCTGGGGCTGGGCTGTGGCTGGGGTGGGCTGGGGCTGGGGCTCAGGGCAGGGCTGGGGCTGGGCTGGGGCTGGGGCTGAGGGCAGGTCTGGGCTAGGGCTGGGGCTGGGGAAGGGCTGGGGCTGGGGCAGGGCTGGGCTAGGGCTGGGCTGGGGGCAGGTATAGGGCTGGGGCTGGGCTGAAGCCGGGGCAGGGATGGGGCTGGGTCCAGGCCTGGGGCTGGGCTGAGGGCAGGGCTGGGCTAGAGCTGGGGCTGGGGCAGGTCGGGGGCTGGGTCAGGGCTGAGCTAGGGCTGGGCTGGGGGCAGGGATGTGGATGGGGCTGGTCTGGGCTGGGGGCCGGGATGGGGCTGTGGCTGTGGCTGGGGCTTGGGCTGGGGCAGGGTTGGGCCTGGGCTGGGACCGGGACAGGGTCCGGGGCTGAGGCTGGTGCTGGGTGCTGGGAAGTGATGGGGCTGGGGCAGGGCTGGACCTGGTTTGGGGGTTGGGCTGGAGCTGGGCCGGGGCTGGGGCAGTACTGTGGCAGGGCTGGGCTGGGGGCCGGGCTGGGGTTGTGGCACGACTGGGCTGGGGATAGGGCTGGGGCTGGGGCAGGGCTGGGGCAGGAGCTGGGGCTGGGCTGGGGCTGGGGCTGGGCTGGGGCTGGGGCTTGGTCCAGGGCTGGGGCTGGGCTGTGGCTGTGGCTGTGGCTGGGCTGGGGCAGGGCTGGGGCAGGAGCTGGGGCTGGGCTGGGGCTGGGGCTGGGCTGGGGCTGGGGCTGTGTCCAGGGCTGGGGATGGGCTGTGGCTGTGGCTGGGCTGGGGGCAGGGATGGGGATGGGGATGGGGATGGGGATGGGGATGGGCTGGGCTGGGGGAACGGATGGGGCTGGGGCTGGGGCTGGGCTGGGCCTGGGCTGGGACCGGGACTGGGCTGGGGCCAGGCTGGGGCTGCGGCTGGTACTGGGGCAGGGCTGAGGGCAGGGCTGGGCTAGGCCTGGGGCTGGGGCAGGGCTAGGTTAGGGCTGGCCTGGGGCTGGGGGTGGGCTGGGGGCAGGGATGGGGCGGGGGCTGGGGCTGTGTTCTCGGCAGGGCTGGGGCTGGGTCCAGGCCTGGGGCTGGGCTGAGGGCAGGGCTAGGACAAGGCTGAGGCTGGGGCAGGTCTGGGGCTGGGTCAGGGCTGGGCTAGGGCTGGTCTGAGGGCAGGGCTGGGCTAGGCCTGGGGCTGGGGCAGGGCTAGGTTAGGGCTGGCCTGGGGCTGGGGGTGGGCTGGGGGCAGGGATGGGGCGGGGGCTGGGGCTGTGTTCTCGGCAGGGCTGGGGCTGGGTCCAGGCCTGGGGCTGGGCTGAGGGCAGGGCTAGGACAAGGCTGAGGCTGGGGCAGGTCTGGGGCTGGGTCAGGGCTGGGCTAGGGCTGGTCTGAGGGCAGGGCTGGGCTAGGCCTGGGGCTGGGGCAGGGCTAGGTTAGGGCTGGCCTGGGGCTGGGGGTGGGCTGGGGGCAGGGCTAGGGCCGGGGCTGGGGCTGTGTTCTCGGCAGGGCTGGGTCTGGGTCCAGGCCTGGGGCTGGGCTGAGGGCAGGGCTAGGACAAGGCTGAGGCTGGGGCAGGTCTGGGGCTGGGTCAGGGCTGGGTCAGGGCTGGGCTGGGGCTTGGGCTGGGCTGGGAGCAGGGATGGGGCTGGGCTGGGACCGGGGCTGGGCTGGGGCTGTGGCTGGGCAGGGCTGGGGCTGTGTCTGGGGCTGCGGCGGGGACTGGGGCAGTGTAGGGGCTGGGGCTGGGCTGGGCCGAGTCTGGGGCCGGGGCTGGGGCTGGGGCAGGGCTGGGGCTAGGGCTGGGGCAGGGTTGGGGCTGGGCTGGGGCTGGGGCTGGGCTGGGGGCAGGGATGGGGATGGGGCTGGGCTGGGCTGGGGGAACGGATGGGGCTGGGGCTGGGGCAGGGCTGGGCCTGGGCTAGGACCGGGACTGGGCTGGGGACGAGGGTTGGCCTGGGGCAGGGGCTGAGTTAGGGGTAGGGGTCGGGCTGTGCTGGGGCCGGGGCTGGGGCAGTACTAGGCTGGAGGCTGGGCCTTGGGCTGGGGCAGGGCTGGGGCCGGGG
Organism: Melanerpes formicivorus; assembly: GCF_026170545.1. NCBI lineage: Eukaryota > Metazoa > Chordata > Aves > Piciformes > Picidae > Melanerpes > Melanerpes formicivorus. The sequence goes on from NW_027142934.1 coordinate 15,097, forward strand.
CTGGGGCTGGGGCAGGTCTGGGGCCGGGCTGGGGCTGCGGCTGGGACAGGGGCAGGGCTGGGGCCGGGCTGGGGCTGCGGCTGGGGCTGGGGAAGGGCTGAGGGCAGGGCTGGGGCAGGGCTGGGGCTGGGGCTGGGGCAGGGCTGGGGCAGGGCTGGGGCCGGGGCCGGGAGCAGGGCTGGGACTGAGGTTGGGGCTGGGGCTGGGGCTGGGTTGGGGCCGGCGCTGAAGCAGGACTAGGCTGGACGCTGGGCCTTGGGCTGGGGCTGGGGTGGGAACCAAGTCTATGGCTGGGCTGGGGCTGGGGCTGGGGCAGGACTGGGGCTGGGACAAGCTGGGGCCGGGGCTGGGGCTAGGGCTGGGGTAGGGCTGGGGCAGGGCTGGGGCAGGGCTGGGGCAGGGCTGGGACCAGGACTGGCCTGGGGCGGGGACTGGGGCAGGGCTGGAGCCGGGGCTGAGGCTGGGGCTAGGGCAGGACTAGGCTGGAGGCTGGGCCTTGGGCTGGGGCTGGGCTGAGGCAGGGCTGGGGTTGGGGCTGGAACCAAATCTATGGCTGGGCTGGGGCAGGACTGGGGCTGGGGCAGGGCTGGGGCCGGGTCTGGGGCAGGGCTCGGGCCAGTCTGGGGCTGGGGCTGGGGCTCGGGCTGGGGCTGGGTCTTGGGCAGGGCTGGGGCCGGGTCTGGGGCAGGGGCTGGGCTGGGGATGAGGGTGGGGCTGGGCTGGGGTCTGGGCTGGGCCTGGGGCAGGGCTGGACCCGAGGCTGGGGCAGGGCTGGGGTAGGGCTGGGGCTGGGGCTGGGCTGAGGGCAGGGATGGGGATGGGGCTGGGCTGGGCTGAGGGAACGGATTGGGCTGGGGCTGGGGCAGGGCTGGGCCTGGGCTGGGACCGGGACTGCGCTGGGGTAGGGCTGGGGCAGGGAAGGGGCTGGGGCAGGGCTGGGGCAGGGCTGGAACTGGGGCTGGGGCTGCGGCTGGGCTGGTGCCGAGGGTGTGGCTGGGGCTGGGGCTGGGGCTGCGGACAGGGCTGGGGTTAGGGCTGAGTTAGGGGTAGGGCTGGGGCTGTGCTGCGCCCGGGGCTGGAACCAAGGTTTGGGCAGGGCTGGGGATGGGGCTGGGGCCGTGCCTGGGGCTGGGGCTGGAGCAGCGTTGGTGCTGGGCTGTGGCTGTGGCTGGGGACAGGGCTGGGGCCGGGTTGGGGCTGGGGCTGGGCTGAGGGCAGGGCTTGGGCAGGGCTGGGGCTGGGGCTGGGGCTGGGACTGTGGCAGGGCTGTGGCTGGGCTTGGGACAGGGCTGGGGCTAGGGCTGATGTAGGGGTAGGGCTGGGCTAGGGCTGGGGCTGGGGCTGGGGCTGGGGACAGGGCTGTGGCTGGGCTGTGGCTGGGCTGTGGCTGTGGCTGTGGCTGAGCTGGGGCAGGGCTGGGTCCAGGGCTGGGGCTGGGCTGGGGCTGGGCTGGGGCTGGGGCTGGGCTGGGGCCGAGGGTGGGGCTGGGGCTGAGGCTGGGGCTGGGGCAGGAGCCAGGGCTGGGTTTGGGGCAGGGCTGGGGCCGGGCCAGGGCGGGGGCTGGGGCAGGGCTGGGCCAGGGCTGGGCTGGGGCCAAGGATGGGGCCGGGATTGAAGCTGGGCTGGGGCCAGGGCTGGGGCTGGGGAAGGCCTGGGGCTGAGGGCAGAGCTGGGGCCGTGCCAAGGGCTGGGGCTGGGGCAGGGTTGGGGCTGGGCTGGGGCTGGGGCTGGGCTGGGGGCAGGGATGGGGATGGGGATGGGGATGGGGATGGGGATGGGCTGGGCTGGGGGAACGGATGGGGCTGGGGCTGGGGCTGGGCTGGGCCTGGGCTGGGACCGGGACTGGGCTGGGGCCAGGCTGGGGCTGCGGCTGGTACTGGGGCAGGGCTGAGGGCAGGGCTGGGCTAGGCCTGGGGCTGGGGCAGGGCTAGGTTAGGGCTGGCCTGGGGCTGGGGGTGGGCTGGGGGCAGGGATGGGGCGGGGGCTGGGGCTGTGTTCTCGGCAGGGCTGGGGCTGGGTCCAGGCCTGGGGCTGGGCTGAGGGCAGGGCTAGGACAAGGCTGAGGCTGGGGCAGGTCTGGGGCTGGGTCAGGGCTGGGCTAGGGCTGGTCTGAGGGCAGGGCTGGGCTAGGCCTGGGGCTGGGGCAGGGCTAGGTTAGGGCTGGCCTGGGGCTGGGGGTGGGCTGGGGGCAGGGCTAGGGCCGGGGCTGGGGCTGTGTTCTCGGCAGGGCTGGGTCTGGGTCCAGGCCTGGGGCTGGGCTGAGGGCAGGGCTAGGACAAGGCTGAGGCTGGGGCAAGTCTGGGGCTGGGTCAGGGCTGGGTCAGGGCTGGGCTGGGGCTTGGGCTGGGCTGGGAGCAGGGATGGGGCTGGGCTGGGACCGGGGCTGGGCTGGGGCTGGGGCTGGGCAGGGCTGGGGCTGTGTCTGGGGCTGCGGCGGGGACTGGGGCAGGGCTAGGGCTGGGGCTGGGCTGGGCCGAGTCTGGGGCCGGGGCTGGGGCTGGGGCAGGGCTGGGGCTAGGGCTGGGGCAGGGTTGGGGCTGGGCTGGGGCTGGGGCTGGGCTGGGGGCAGGGATGGGGATGGGGCTGGGCTGGGCTGGGGGAACGGATGGGGCTGGGGCTGGGGCAGGGCTGGGCCTGGGCTAGGACCGGGACTGGGCTGGGGACGAGGGTTGGCCTGGGGCAGGGGCTGAGTTAGGGGTAGGGGTCGGGCTGTGCTGGGGCCGGGGCTGGGGCAGTACTAGGCTGGAGGCTGGGCCTTGGGCTGGGGCAGGGCTGGGGCCGGGGCTGGGGCTGGGGCAGGTCTGGGGCCGGGCTGGGGCTGCGGCTGGGACAGGGGCAGGGCTGGGGCCAGGCTGGGGCTGCGGCTGGGGCTGGGGAAGGGCTGAGGGCAGGGCTGGGGCAGGGCTGGGGCTGGGGCTGGGGCAGGGCTGGGGCAGGGCTGGGGCCGGGGCCGGGAGCAGGGCTGGGACTGAGGTTGGGGCTGGGGCTGGGGCTGGGTTGGGGCCGGCGCTGAAGCAGGACTAGGCTGGACGCTGGGCCTTGGGCTGGGGCTGGGGTGGGAACCAAGTCTATGGCTGGGCTGGGGCTGGGGCTGGGGCAGGACTGGGGCTGGGACAAGCTGGGGCCGGGGCTGGGGCTAGGGCTGGGGTAGGGCTGGGGCAGGGCTGGGGCAGGGCTGGGGCAGGGCTGGGACCAGGACTGGCCTGGGGCGGGGACTGGGGCAGGGCTGGAGCCGGGGCTGAGGCTGGGGCTAGGGCAGGACTAGGCTGGAGGCTGGGCCTTGGGCTGGGGCTGGGCTGAGGCAGGGCTGGGGTTGGGGCTGGAACCAAATCTATGGCTGGGCTGGGGCAGTACTGGGGCTGGGGCAGGGCTGGGGCCGGGTCTGGGGCAGGGCTCGGGCCAGTCTGGGGCTGGGGCTGGGGCTCGGGCTGGGGCTGGGTCTTGGGCTGGGCTGGGGCAGGGCAGGGGTTGGGGCTGGACTGGGGCTGGGTCCAGGGCTGGGGCTGGGCTGGGGTAGGCCTGGGGCTGGGCTGGGCTGGGGCAGGGCTGGGGTCAGAGCTGGGGCTGGGCTGGGGCTGGGGCTGGGCTGAGGGCAGGGATGGGGATGGGGCTGGGCTGGGCTGAGGGAACGGATTGGGCTGGGGCTGGGGCAGGGCTGGGCCTGGGCTGGGACCGGGACTGCGCTGGGGTAGGGCTGGGGCAGGGAAGGGGCTGGGGCAGGGCTGGGGCAGGGCTGGAACTGGGGCTGGGGCTGCGGCTGGGCTGGTGCCGAGGGTGTGGCTGGGGCTGGGGCTGGGGCTGCGGACAGGGCTGGGGTTAGGGCTGAGTTAGGGGTAGGGCTGGGGCTGTGCTGCGCCCGGGGCTGGAACCAAGGTTTGGGCAGGGCTGGGGATGGGGCTGGGGCCGTGCCTGGGGCTGGGGCTGGAGCAGCGTTGGTGCTGGGCTGTGGCTGTGGCTGGGGACAGGGCTGGGGCCGGGTTGGGGCTGGGGCTGGGCTGAGGGCAGGGCTTGGGCAGGGCTGGGGATGAGGGCTGGGGCAGGGCTGGGGCCGAGTCTGGGGCCGGGGCTGGGGCAGGGTTGGGGCAGGGATGGGGCAGGGCTGGGGCTGGGGCTTGGGCTGGGGCTGGGGCTGGGCTGGGGATGAGGCTGGGGCTGGGGCTGTGGCTGGGGCTGCGGACAGCGCTGGGGCCTGGCTGGGGCTGGGCTGAGGGCCTGGCTGGGCTAGGGCTGGTGCTGGGGCAGGGCTGGGGCCGGGGCTGGGCTGGGGCTGGGGTCTGGGCTGAAAGCAGGGCTTGGGCAGGGCTGGAGATGGGGGCTGGGATGGGGCAGGACTGGGGCTGGGGCTGGGGCAGGGGCAGGGGCCGGGGCTGGGGCTGTGCTGGGCTGGGGCTGGGCTGGGGCTGGGACTGCGGCAGGGCTGTGGCTGGGCTTGGGACAGGCCTGGGGCTAGGGCTGGGGCTGGGCTGTGGCTGTGGCTGAGCTGGGGCAGGGCTGTGTCTGGGGCTGGGGTTGGGGCTGTGGCAGGGGCTGCGGCTGTGGCTGGGACTGGGGCAGGGCTGTGGCTGGACTTGCGACAGGGCTGGGGCTAGGGCTGAGGTAGGGGTAGGGCTGGGGCTGGATTGGGGCCGGGGCTGGGGCAGGACTAGGCTTGAGGCTGGGCCATGGGCTGGGGCTGGGTTGGGGCAGGGCTGGAGCTGGGGCTGGGGCTGGGGCTGGGGCTGGGGCCGGGGCTGGGACAGGGCTGGAGTTGGGCTGGGGCTGGGGTGAGGGCAAGGCTGGGGCAGGGCTGGGGCTGGGGCTGGGGCTGGGACTGTGGCAGGGCTGTGGCTGGGCTTGGGACAGGGCTGGGGCTAGGGCTGATGTAGGGGTAGGGCTGGGCTAGGGCTGGGGCTGGGGCTGGGGCTGGGGACAGGGCTGTGGCTGGGCTGTGGCTGGGCTGTGGCTGTGGCTGTGGCTGAGCTGGGGCAGGGCTGGGTCCAGGGCTGGGGCTGGGCTGGGGCTGGGCTGGGGCTGGGGCTGGGCTGGGGCCGAGGGTGGGGCTGGGGCTGAGGCTGGGGCTGGGGCAGGAGCCAGGGCTGGGTTTGGGGCAGGGCTGGGGCCGGGCCAGGGCGGGGGCTGGGGCAGGGCTGGGCCAGGGCTGGGCTGGGGCCAAGGATGGGGCCGGGATTGAAGCTGGGCTGGGGCCAGGGCTGGGGCTGGGGAAGGCCTGGGACTGGGCTGGGGCCAGAGCTGGGGCTGGGCTGGGACTGGGCTGGGGCCAGAGCCGGGGCTGGGCTGGGGCTGGGGCTGGGCAGGGGGCAGGGATGGGTTAGGGCTGGGGATGGGGCAGGGCTGGAGCTGTGGCTGGGCCTGGGGCTGGGCTGCGGCAGGGCTGGGGGCTGGGGCCAGGGCTGGGTCTGGGGACAGGGCTGGGGACAGGGCTAGGGCCAGAGCTGGGGCAGGGCAGGGTCCGGGCTGGGGCTGGGCTCGGGGCAGGGCTAGGCTGTGGCTTGGGCTGGGCTGGGGCAGGGCAGGGGTTGGGGCTGGACTGGGGCTGGGTCCAGGGCTGGGGCTGGGCTGGGGTAGGCCTGGGGCTGGGCTGGGCTGGGGCAGGGCTGGGGTCAGAGCTGGGGCTGGGCTGGGGCTGGGCTCGGGGCAGGGCTAGGCTGTGGCTTGGGCTGGGCTGGGGCAGGGCAGGGGTTGGGGCTGGACTGGGGCTGGGTCCAGGGCTGGGGCTGGGCTGGGGTAGGCCTGGGGCTGGGCTGGGCTGGGGCAGGGCTGGGGTCAGAGCTGGGGCTGGGCTGGGGCTGGGGCTGGGCTGATGGCAGGGATGAGCTAGGGCTGGGGATGGGGCAGGGCTGGGGCTGGGCTGGGGCTGGGCTGGGGCTGGGCTGGGGGCTGGGGCTGGGGCTGGGGACAGGGCTGGGGACGGGGCTAGGGCCAGAGCTGGGGCAGGGCAGGGGCCGGGCTGGGGCTGGCCTCGGGGCAGGGCTAGGCTGTGGCTTGGGCTGGGCTGGGGCAGAGCAGGGGCTGGGGCTGGGCTGGGGCTGGGTCCAGGGCTGGGGCTGGGCTGGGCTTGGGGCCGGAATGGGGCTGGGCTGTGACCGGGACTGGGCTGGGGTAGGGCTGGGGCAGGGCTGGGACTAGCGCTGGGGCTGGGGCAAGGACTGGGGAGGCGCTGGGGCTGGAACCAAGTCTTGGGCAGGGCTGGAGCTGGGGCCGGGGCTGGGGCAGGGCTGGGCTAGGGATGGGGTGGGGCCAGGGATGGGGATGGGGCTGGGGCTGGGCTGGGCTAGGGATGGGGTGGGGTCAGGGATGGGGCTGGGGCTGGGCTGGGGCTGGGTCTGGGGACAGGGCTGGGGACGGGGCTAGGGCCAGAGCTGGGGCAGGGCTGGGGGCTGGGGCTGGGGGCTGGGCTGGGTCTGGGGACAGGGCTGGGGACGGGGCTAGGGCCAGAGCTGGGGCAGGGCAGGGTCCGGGCTGGGGCTGGGCTCGGGGCAGGGCTAGGCTGTGGCTTGGGCTGGGCTGGGGCAGAGCAGGGGCTGGGGCTGGGGCTGGGGCAGGGCTGGGGGCAGGGATGGGAGTGGGGCTGGGCTGGGGCCGGGGCTGGGGCTGGGGCTGGGGCAGGGGCCGGGGCTAGGGCTGGTCTGGGGCCGGGGCTGGGGCCGCGGGTGGGGCTGGGCTGGGGGCTAGGCTGGGCCGGGGCAGGGCTGGGTCTGGGGCAGGGGCCGGGGCTGGGGCTGTGCTGGGCTGGGGCTGGGGCTGGGCTGGGGCAGGGATGGGGCGGGGTGCTGGGGCAGGGCTGGGGCTGGGGCTTTGGCTGGGGCTGGGCTGGGGCTGGGCTGGGGCTGGGTCCAGGGCTGGGGCTGGGCTGTGGCTGGGGCTTGGCTGAGGGCAGGGCTAGGCTAGGGGTGGGGCTGGGGCAGGGCTGGGGCCGGGGTTGAGGCTGGGCTGGGTTCTGGGCTGGGCCTGGGACAGGGCTGGGCCCGAGGCTGGGGCAGGTCTGGGTTAAGGCAGGGCTGGGCTGAGGTCGAGGGTGGGGCTGGGGATGGGGCTGGGATGGGCCTGGGCTGAGGGCAGGGCTGGGCTAGGTCTGGGGCTGGGGCAGGGGTGCGGCCGGGGCTGAGGCTGGGCTGGGTTCTGGGCTGGGGCTGGGGCGGGAACCAAGACTATGGCTGGGCTGGGGCTGGGACAGTGCGGGGGCTGGGGCTGGGGCAGGGGTGGGGGCAGGGATGGTAGAGGGGCTGGGCAGGGGCCGGGGCTGGGCTGGGGCAGGGGTGGGGCTGGGGCTGGGCTGGGGCTGGGGCTGAGGGCAGGGCTGGGCTAGGGGTGGGGCCGGAGCAGGGGCCGGGGCTGGGGCTGGGTTCGGTGCAGGGCTGGGGCTGGGGCAGGGTGGGGACTGGGGCAGGTCTGGGCTAGGGCTGGGCTGGGGCCGGGGCTGGGGCCTTGGGTGAGGCTAGGCTGGGGGCTGGGCTGGGCCTGGGCTGAGGGCAGGGCTGGGCTAGGGCTGGGGCTGGGCTGAGGGCAGGCCTGGGCTAGGGCTGGGGCTGGGGCAGGGCTGCGGCCGGGGCTGAGGCTGGGCTGGGTTCTGGGCTGGGGCTGGGGCGGGAACCAAGTCTATGGCTGGGCTGGGGCTGGGACAGTGCTGGGGCTGGGGCTGGGGCTGGGGCAGGGCTGGGGGCAGGGATGGGAGTGGGGCTGGGCTGGGGCCGGGGCTGGGCTGGGGCTGGGCTGAGGCTGGGTCCAGGGCAGGGGCTGGGCTGGGTCTGGGGCTGGGCCGGGGGCAGGGCTGGGGGGCTGGGGACAGGGCTGGGGCCAGAGGTGGGGCAGGGCTGGGTCCGGGCTGGGCTGGGTTGGGTGCAGGGCTGGGGCTGGGACAGGGCTGGGGCTGGGGCTGGGGCTGGGGCAGGGCTGGGGGCAGGGATGGGAGTGGGGCTGGGCTGGGGCCGGGGCTGGGCTGGGGCTGGGCTGGGGCTGGGTCCAGGGCAGGGGCTGGGCTGGGGCTGTGGCTGGGCCGGGGCAGGGCTTGGGCTGGGGCAGTGGCCGGGGCTGGGGACAGGGCTGGGGCCAGAGGTGGGGCAGGGCTGGGGCCGGGCTGTGGCTGGGTTGGGTGCAGGGCTGGGGCTGGGGCAGGGCGGGGGCTGGAACAGGGCTGGGTCCAGGGCTGGTCTGAGGGCAGGGCTGGGCTAGGCCTGGGGCTGGGGCAGGGCTAGTTTAGGGCTGGCCTGGGGCTGGGGGTGGGCTGGGGGCAGGGATGGGGCGGGGGCTGGGGCTGTGTTCTCGGCAGGGCTGGGTCTGGGTCCAGGCCTGGGGCTGGGCTGAGGGCAGGGCTAGGACAAGGCTGAGGCTGGGGCAGGTCTGGGGCTGGGTCAGGGCTGGGTCAGGGCTGGGCTGGGGCTTGGGCTGGGCTGGGAGCAGGGATGGGGCTGGGCTGGGACCAGGGCTGGGCTGGGGCTGGGGCTGGGCAGGGCTGGGGCTGTGTCTGGGGCTGCGGCGGGGACTGGGGCAGGGCTAGGGTTGGGGCTGGGCTGGGCCGAGTCTGGGGCCGGGGCTGGGGCTGGGGCAGGGCTGGGGCTAGTGCTGGGGCAGGGTTGGGGCTAGGGCTGGGGCTGGGGCTGGGGCTGGGCTGGGGCAGGAATGGGGATGGGGATGGGGCTGGGCTGGGCTGGGGGAACGGATGGGGCTGGGGCTGGGGCAGGGCTGGGCCTGGGCTAGGACCGGGACTGGGCTGGGGACGAGGGTTGGCCTGGGGCAGGGGCTGAGTTAGGGGTAGGGGTCGGGCTGTGCTGGGGCCGGGGCTGGGGCAGTACTAGGCTGGAGGCTGGGCCTTGGGCTGGGGCAGGGCTGGGGCCGGGGCTGGGGCTGGGGCAGGGCTGGGGCCGGGCTGGGGCTGCAGCTGGGACAGGGGCAGGGCTGGGGCCGGGCTGGGGCTGCGGCTGGGGCTGGGGAAGGGCTGAGGGCAGGGCTGGGGCAGGGCTGGGGCTGGGGCTGGGGCAGGGCTGGGGCAGGGCTGGGGCCGGGGCCGGGAGCAGGGCTGGGACTGAGGTTGGGGCCTTGGGGTGTGGGCTGGGTTGGGGCCGGCACTGAAGCAGGACTAGGCTGGACGCTGGGCCTTGGGCTGGGCTAGGGCTGGGGGCAGAGCTGGGGCTGGGAACCAAGTCTATGGCTGGGCTGGGGCTGGGGCAGGGCTGGGGCTAGGGCTGGGGCAGGGTTGGGGCTGGGCTGGGGCTGGGGCTGGGCTGGGGGCAGGGATGGGGATGGGGCTGGGCTGGGCTGGGGGAACAGATGGGGCTGGGGCTGGAGCAGGGCTGGGCCTGGGCTAGGACCGGGACTGGGCTGGGGACGAGGGTTGGCCTGGGGCAGGGGCTGAGTTAGGGGTAGGGGTCGGGCTGTGCTGGGGCCGGGGCTGGGGCAGTACTAGGCAGGAGGCTGGGCCTTGGGCTGGGGCAGGGCTGGGGCCGGGGCTGGGGCTGGGGCAGGGCTGGGGCCGGGCTGGGGCTGCGGCTGGGACAGGGGCAGGGCTGGGGCCGGGCTGGGGCTGCGGCTGGGGCTGCGGAAGGGCTGAGGGCAGGGCTGGGGCAGGGCTGGGGCTGGGGCTGGGGCAGGGCTGGGGCAGGGCTGGGGCCGGGGCCGGGAGCAGGGCTGGGACTGAGGTTGGGGCTGGGGCTGGGGCTGGGTTGGGGCCGGCGCTGAAGCAGGACTAGGCTGGACGCTGGGCCTTGGGCTGGGGCTGGGGTGGGAACCAAGTCTATGGCTGGGCTGGGGCTGGGGCTGGGGCAGGACTGGGGCTGGGACAAGCTGGGGCCGGGGCTGGGGCTAGGGCTGGGGTAGGGCTGGGGCAGGGCTGGGGCAGGGCTGGGGCAGGGCTGGGACCAGGACTGGCCTGGGGCGGGGACTGGGGCAGGGCTGGAGCCGGGGCTGAGGCTGGGGCTAGGGCAGGACTAGGCTGGAGGCTGGGCCTTGGGCTGGGGCTGGGCTGAGGCAGGGCTGGGGTTGGGGCTGGAACCAAATCTATGGCTGGGCTGGGGCAGGACTGGGGCTGGGGCAGGGCTGGGGCCGGGTCTGGGGCAGGGCTCGGGCCAGTCTGGGGCTGGGGCTGGGGCTCGGGCTGGGGCTGGGTCTTGGGCAGGGCTGGGGCCGGGTCTGGGGCAGGGGCTGGGCTGGGGATGAGGGTGGGGCTGGACTGGGGTCTGGGCTGGGCCTGGGGCAGGGCTGGACCCGAGGCTGGGGCAGGGCTGGGGTAGGGCTGGGGCTGGGGCTGGGCTGAGGGCAGGGATGGGGATGGGGCTGGGCTGGGCTGAGGGAACGGATTGGGCTGGGGCTGGGGCAGGGCTGGGCCTGGGCTGGGACCGGGACTGCGCTGGGGTAGGGCTGGGGCAGGGAAGGGGCTGGGGCAGGGCTGGGGCAGGGCTGGAACTGGGGCTGGGGCTGCGGCTGGGCTGGTGCCGAGGGTGTGGCTGGGGCTGGGGCTGGGGCTGCGGACAGGGCTGGGGTTAGGGCTGAGTTAGGGGTAGGGCTGGGGCTGTGCTGCGCCCGGGGCTGGAACCAAGGTTTGGGCAGGGCTGGGGATGGGGCTGGGGCCGTGCCTGGGGCTGGGGCTGGAGCAGCGTTGGTGCTGGGCTGTGGCTGTGGCTGGGGACAGGGCTGGGGCCGGGTTGGGGCTGGGGCTGGGCTGAGGGCAGGGCTTGGGCAGGGCTGGGGATGAGGGCTGGGGCAGGGCTGGGGCCGAGTCTGGGGCCGGGGCTGGGGCAGGGTTGGGGCAGGGATGGGGCAGGGCTGGGGCTGGGGCTTGGGCTGGGGCTGGGGCTGGGCTGGGGATGAGGCTGGGGCTGGGGCTGTGGCTGGGGCTGCGGACAGCGCTGGGGCCTGGCTGGGGCTGGGCTGAGGGCCTGGCTGGGCTAGGGCTGGTGCTGGGGCAGGGCTGGGGCGGGGGCTGGGCTGGGGCTGGGGTCTGGGCTGAAAGCAGGGCTTGGGCAGGGCTGGAGATGGGGGCTGGGATGGGGCAGGACTGGGGCTGGGGCTGGGGCAGGGGCAGGGGCCGGGGCTGGGGCTGTGCTGGGCTGGGGCTGGGCTGGGGCTGGGACTGCGGCAGGGCTGTGGCTGGGCTTGGGACAGGCCTGGGGCTAGGGCTGGGGCTGGGCTGTGGCTGTGGCTGAGCTGGGGCAGGGGCTGTGTCTGGGGCTGGGGTTGGGGCTGTGGCAGGGGCTGCGGCTGTGGCTGGGACTGGGGCAGGGCTGTGGCTGGACTTGCGACAGGGCTGGGGCTAGGGCTGAGGTAGGGGTAGGGCTGGGGCTGGATTGGGGCCGGGGCTGGGGCAGGACTAGGCTTGAGGCTGGGCCATGGGCTGGGGCTGGGTTGGGGCAGGGCTGGAGCTGGGGGCTGGGGCTGGGGCTGGGGCTGGGGCCGGGGCTGGGACAGGGCTGGAGTTGGGCTGGGGCTGGGGTGAGGGCAAGGCTGGGGCAGGGCTGGGGCTGGGGCTGGGGCTGGGGCTGGGACTGTGGCAGGGCTGTGGCTGGGCTTGGGACAGGGCTGGGGCTAGGGCTGATGTAGGGGTAGGGCTGGGCTAGGGCTGGGGCTGGGGCTGGGGCTGGGGACAGGGCTGTGGCTGGGCTGTGGCTGGGCTGTGGCTGTGGCTGTGGCTGAGCTGGGGCAGGGCTGGGTCCAGGGCTGGGGCTGGGCTGGGGCTGGGCTGGGGCTGGGGCTAGGCTGGGGCCGAGGGTGGGGCTGGGGCTGAGGCTGGGGCTGGGGCAGGAGCCAGGGCTGGGTTTGGGGCAGGGCTGGGGCCGGGCCAGGGCGGGGGCTGGGGCAGGGCTGGGCCAGGGGCTGGGCTGGGGCCAAGGATGGGGCCGGGATTGAAGCTGGGCTGGGGCCAGGGCTGGGGCTGGGGAAGGCCTGGGACTGGGCTGGGGCCAGAGCTGGGGCTGGGCTGGGACTGGGCTGGGGCCAGAGCCGGGGCTGGGCTGGGGCTGGGGCTGGGCAGGGGGCAGGGATGGGTTAGGGCTGGGGATGGGGCAGGGCTGGAGCTGTGGCTGGGCCTGGGGCTGGGCTGCGGCAGGGCTGGGGGCTGGAGGCTGGGCTGGGGCAGGGCTGGGGCTGGGGCTTGGGCTGGGGCAGGGGTGGGGGCTGGGGCCAGGATTAGGGCTAGGCTGTGGCTTGTGCTGGGCTGGGGCAGGGCAGGGGCAAGGGCTGGGCTGGGGCAGGGCTGGGGCTGGGGCCAGGGCTGGGTCTGGGGACAGGGCTGGGGACAGGGCTAGGGCCAGAGCTGGGGCAGGGCAGGGTCCGGGCTGGGGCTGGATTGGGTGCAGGGCTGGGGCTGGGACAGGGCTGGGGCTGGGGCTGGGGCTGGGGCAGGGCTGGGGGCAGGGATGGGAGTGGGGCTGGGCTGGGCTGGGGCCGGGGCTGGGCTGGGGCTGGGCTGAGGCTGGGTCCAGGGCAGGGGCTGGGCTGGGTCTGGGGCTGGGCCGGGGCAGGGCTGGGGCTGGGGACAGGGCTGGGGCCAGAGGTGGGGCAGGGCTGGGTCCGGGCTGGGGCTGGGTTGGGTGCAGGGCTGGGGCTGGGACAGGGCTGGGGCTGGGGCTGGGGCTGGGGCAGGGCTGGGGGCAGGGATGGGAGTGGGGGCTGGGCTGGGGCCGGGGCTGGGCTGGGGCTGGGCTGGGGCTGGGTCCAGGGCAGGGGCTGGGCTGGGGCTGGGGCTGGGCCGGGGCAGGGCTTGGGCTGGGGCAGTGGCCGGGGCTGGGGACAGGGCTGGGGCCAGAGGTGGGGCAGGGCTGGGGCCGGGCTGTGGCTGGGTTGGGTGCAGGGCTGGGGCTGGGGCAGGGCGGGGGCTGGAACAGGGCTGGGTCCAGGGCTGGTCTGAGGGCAGGGCTGGGCTAGGCCTGGGGCTGGGGCAGGGCTAGTTTAGGGCTGGCCTGGGGCTGGGAGTGGGCTGGGGGCAGGGATGGGGCGGGGGCTGGGGCTGTGTTCTCGGCAGGGCTGGGGCTGGGTCCAGGCCTGGGGCTGGGCTGAGGGCAGGGCTAGGACAAGGCTGAGGGCTGGGGGCAGGTCTGGGGCTGGGTCAGGGCTGGGTCAGGGCTGGGCTGGGGCTTGGGCTGGGCTGGGAGCAGGGATGGGGCTGGGCTGGGACCAGGGCTGGGCTGGGGGTGGGGCTGGGCAGGGCTGGGGCTGTGTCTGGGGCTGCGGCGGGGACTGGGGCAGGGCTAGGGTTGGGGCTGGGCTGGGCCGAGTCTGGGGCCGGGGCTGGGGCTGGGGCAGGGCTGGGGCTAGGGCTGGGGCAGGGTTGGGGCTGGGCTGGGGCTGGGGCTGGGGCTGGGCTGGGGGCAGGGATGGGGGATGGGGATGGGGCTGGGCTGGGCTGGGGGAACGGATGGGGCTGGGGCTGGGGCAGGGCTGGGCCTGGGCTAGGACCGGGACTGGGCTGGGGACGAGGGTTGGCCTGGGGCAGGGGCTGAGTTAGGGGTAGGGGTCGGGCTGTGCTGGGGCCGGGGCTGGGGCAGTACTAGGCTGGAGGCTGGGCCTTGGGCTGGGGCAGGGCTGGGGCCGGGGCTGGGGCTGGGGCAGGGCTGGGGGCCGGGCTGGGGGCTGCAGCTGGGACAGGGGCAGGGCTGGGGCCGGGCTGGGGCTGCGGCTGGGGCTGGGGAAGGGCTGAGGGCAGGGCTGGGGCAGGGCTGGGGCTGGGGCTGGGGCAGGGCTGGGGCAGGGCTGGGGCCGGGGCCGGGAGCAGGCTGGGACTGAGGTTGGGGCCTTGGGCTGGGGCTGGGTTGGGGCCGGCACTGAAGCAGGACTAGGCTGGACGCTGGGCCTTGGGCTGGGCTAGGGCTGGGGGCAGGGCTGGGGGCTGGGGTGGGAACCAAGTCTATGGCTGGGCTGGGGCTGGGGCAGGGCTGGGGCTAGGGCTGGGGCAGGGTTGGGGCTGGGCTGGGGCTGGGGCTGGGCTGGGGGCAGGGATGGGGATGGGGCTGGGCTGGGCTGGGGGAACAGATGGGGCTGGGGCTGGGGCAGGGCTGGGCCTGGGCTAGGACCGGGACTGGGCTGGGGACGAGGGTTGGCCTGGGGCAGGGGCTGAGTTAGGGGTAGGGGTCGGGCTGTGCTGGGGCCGGGGCTGGGGCAGTACTAGGCTGGAGGCTGGGCCTTGGGCTGGGGCAGGGCTGGGGCCGGGGCTGGGGCTGGGGCAGGGCTGGGGCCGGGCTGGGGCTGCGGCTGGGACAGGGGCAGGGCTGGGGCCGGGCTGGGGCTGCGGCTGGGGCTGCGGAAGGGCTGAGGGCAGGGCTGGGGCAGGGCTGGGGCTGGGGCTGGGGCTGGGGCAGGGCTGGGGCAGGGCTGGGGCCGGGGCCGGGAGCAGGGCTGGGACTGAGGTTGGGGCCGGGGGCTGGGCTGGGTTGGGGCCGGCGCTGAAGCAGGACTAGGGCTGGACGCTGGGCCTTGGGCTGGGGCTGGGGTGGGAACCAAGTCTATGGCTGGGCTGGGGCTGGGGCTGGGGCTGCGGCTGAGGCAGGACTGGGGCTGGGACAAGCTGGGGCCGGGGCTGAGGCTAGGGCTGGGGTAGGGCTGGGGCAGGGCTGGGGCAGGGCTGGGGCAGGGCTGGGACCAGGACTGGCCTGGGGCGGGGACTGGGGTAGGGCTGGAGCTGGGGCTGAGGCCGGGGCTAGGGCAGGACTAGGCTGGAGGCTGGGCCTTGGGCTGGGGCTGGGCTGAGGCAGGGCTGGGGTTGGGGCTGGAACCAAATCTATGGCTGGGCTGGGGCAGGACTGGGGCTGGGGGCAGGGCTGGGGCCGGGTCTGGGGCAGGGCTCGGGTCAGTCTGGGGCTGGGGCTGGGGCTCGGGCTGGGGCTGGGTCTTGGGCAGGGCTGGGGCCGGGTCTGGGGCAGGGGCTGGGCTGGGGATGAGGGTGGGGCTGGGCTGGGGTCTGGGCTGGGCCTGGGGCAGGGCTGGACCCGAGGCTGGGGCAGGGCTGGGGTAGGGCTGGGGCTGGGGCTGGGCTGAGGGCAGGGATGGGGATGGGGCTGGGCTGGGCTGAGGGAACGGATTGGGCTGGGGCTGGGGCAGGGCTGGGCCTGGGCTGGGACCGGGACTGCGCTGGGGTAGGGCTGGGGCAGGGAAGGGGCTGGGGCAGGGCTGGGGCAGGGCTGGAACTGGGGCTGGGGCTGCGGCTGGGCTGGTGCCGAGGGTGTGGCTGGGGCTGGGGCTGGGGCTGCGGACAGGGCTGGGGTTAGGGCTGAGTTAGGGGTAGGGCTGGGGCTGTGCTGGGCCCGGGGCTGGAACCAAGGTTTGGGCAGGGCTGGGGATGGGGCTGAGGCCGTGCCTGGGGCTGAGGCTGGAGCAGCGTTGGTGCTGGGCTGTGGCTGGGGCTGGGGACAGGGCTGGGTCCAGGGCTGGGCTGGGGCCGGGGACAGGGCTGGGGTAGGGCTGGTTCCAGGGCAAGGGCTGGGGCTGGGTCCAGGGCTGGGGCTGGGCTGTGGCTGGGGTGGGCTGGGGCTGGGGCTCAGGGCAGGGCTGGGGCTGGGCTGGGGCTGGGGCTGAGGGCAGGTCTGGGCTAGGGATGGGGCTGGGGCTGTGGCTGGGGCTTGGGCTGGGGCAGCGTTGGGGCTGGGCTGGGACCGGGACAGGGTCCGGGGCTGAGGCTGGTGCTGGGTGCTGGGAAGTGATGGGGCTGGGGGCAGGGCTGGACCTGGTTTGGGGGTTGGGCTGGAGCTGGGCCGGGGTTGTGGCACGACTGGGCTGGGGATAGGGCTGGGGCTGGGGCAGGGCTGGGGCAGGAGCTGGGGCTGGGCTGGGGCTGGGGCTGGGCTGGGGCTGGGGCTTGGTCCAGGGCTGGGGCTGGGCTGTGGCTGTGGCTGTGGCTGGGCTGGGGCAGGGCTGGGGCAGGAGCTGGGGCTGGGCTGGGGCTGGGGCTGTGTCCAGGGCTGGGGCTGGGCTGTGGCTGTGGCTGGGCTGGGGCAGGCCTGGGGCTGTGGCTGGGCTGGGGCAGGCCTGGGGCTGAGGGCAGGGCTGGGGCCGTGCCAAGGGCTGGGGCTGGGGCAGGGTTGGGGCTGGGCTGGGGCTGGGGCTGGGCTGGGGGCAGGGATGGGGATGGGGATGGGGATGGGGATGGGCTGGGCTGGGGGAACGGATGGGGCTGGGGCTGGGGCTGGGCTGGGCCTGGGCTGGGACCGGGACTGGGCTGGGGCCAGGCTGGGGCTGCGGCTGGTACTGGGGCAGGGCTGAGGGCAGGGCTGGGCTAGGCCTGGGGCTGGGGCAGGGCTTGGTTAGGGCTGGCCTGGGGCTGGGGGTGGGCTGGGGGCAGGGCTGGGGCGGGGGCTGGGGCTGTGTTCTCGGCAGGGCTGGGGCTGGGTCCAGGCCTGGGGCTGGGCTGAGGGCAGGGCTAGGACAAGGCTGAGGCTGGGGCAGGTCTGGGGCTGGGTCAGGGCTGGGCTAGGGCTGGTCTGAGGGCAGGGCTGGGCTAGGCCTGGGGCTGGGGCAGGGCTAGGTTAGGGCTGGCCTGGGGCTGGGGGCGGGCTGGGGGCAGGGATGGGGCGGGGGCTGGGGCTGTGTTCTCGGCAGGGCTGGGTCTGGGTCCAGGCCTGGGGCTGGGCTGAGGGCAGGGCTAGGACAAGGCTGAGGCTGGGGCAGGTCTGGGGCTGGGTCAGGGCTGGGCTAGGGCTGGTCTGAGGGCAGGGCTGGGCTAGGCCTGGGGCTGGGGCAGGGCTAGGTTAGGGCTGGCCTGGGGCTGGGGGTGGGCTGGGGGCAGGGATGGGGCGGGGGCTGGGGCTGTGTCAGGGCTGTGGCTGGGCTTGGGACAGGCCTGGGGCTAGGGCTGGGGCTGGGCTGTGGCTGTGGCTGAGCTGGGGCAGGGCTGTGTCTGGGGCTGGGGTTGGGGCTGTGGCAGGGGCTGCGGCTGTGGCTGGGACTGGGGCAGGGCTGTGGCTGGACTTGCGACAGGGCTGGGGCTAGGGCTGAGGTAGGGGTAGGGCTGGGGCTGGATTGGGGCCGGGGCTGGGGCAGGACTAGGCTTGAGGCTGGGCCATGGGCTGGGGCTGGGTTGGGGCAGGGCTGGAGCTGGGGCTGGGGCTGGGGCTGGGGCTGGGGCCGGGGCTGGGACAGGGCTGGAGTTGGGCTGGGGCTGGGGTGAGGGCAAGGCTGGGGCAGGGCTGGGGCTGGGGCTGGGGCTGGGGCTGGGACTGTGGCAGGGCTGTGGCTGGGCTTGGGACAGGGCTGGGGCTAGGGCTGATGTAGGGGTAGGGCTGGGCTAGGGCTGGGGCTGGGGCTGGGGCTGGGGACAGGGCTGTGGCTGGGCTGTGGCTGGGATGTGGCTGTGGCTGTGGCTGAGCTGGGGCAGGGCTGGGTCCAGGGCTGGGGCTGGGCTGGGGCTGGGCTGGGGCTGGGGCTGGGCTGGGGCCGAGGGTGGGGCTGGGGCTGAGGCTGGGGCTGGGGCAGGAGCCAGGGCTGGGTTTGGGGCAGGGCTGGGGCCGGGCCAGGGCGGGGGCTGGGGCAGGGCTGGGCCAGGGCTGGGCTGGGGCCAAGGATGGGGCCGGGATTGAAGCTGGGCTGGGGCCAGGGCTGGGGCTGGGGAAGGCCTGGGACTGGGCTGGGGCCAGAGCTGGGGCTGGGCTGGGACTGGGCTGGGGCCAGAGCCGGGGCTGGGCTGGGGCTGGGGCTGGGCAGGGGGCAGGGATGGGTTAGGGCTGGGGATGGGGCAGGGCTGGAGCTGTGGCTGGGCCTGGGGCTGGGCTGTGGCTGTGGCTGTGGCTGAGCTGGGGCAGGGCTGGGGCTGGGGCTGGGCTGGGGCCGAGGGTGGGGCTGGGGCTGAGGCTGGGGCTGGGGCAGGAGCCAGGGCTGGGTTTGGGGCAGGGCTGGGGCTGGGCCAGGGCGGGGGGCTGGGGCAGGGCTGGGCCAGGGCTGGGCTGGGGCCAAGGATGGGGCCGGGATTGAAGCTGGGCTGGGGCCAGGGCTGGGGCTGGGGAAGGCCTGGGACTGGGCTGGGGCCAGAGCTGGGGCTGGGCTGGGACTGGGCTGGGGCCAGAGCTGGGGCTGGGCTGGGGCTGGGGCTGGGCAGGGGGCAGGGATGGGTTAGGGCTGGGGATGGGGCAGGGCTGGAGCTGTGGCTGGGCCTGGGGCTGGGCTGCGGCAGGGCTGGGGGCTGGAGGCTGGGCTGGGGCAGGGCTGGGGCTGGGGCTTGGGCTGGGGCAGGGGTGGGGGCTGGGGCCGGGATTAGGGCTAGGCTGTGGCTTGTGCTGGGCTGGGGCAGGGCAGGGGCAAGGGCTGGGCTGGGGCAGGGCTGGGGCTGGGGCCAGGGCTGGGTCTGGGGACAGGGCTGGGGACAGGGCTAGGGCCAGAGCTGGGGCAGGGCTGGGTCCGGGCTGGGGCTGGGCTCGGGGCAGGGCTAGGCTGTGGCTTGGGCTGGGCTGGGGCAGGGCAGGGGTTGGGGCTGGACTGGGGCTGGGTCCAGGGCTGGGGCTAGGCTGGGGTAGGCCTGGGGCTGGGCTGGGCTGGGGCAGGGCTGGGGTCAGAGCTGGGGCTGGGCTGGGGCTGGGCTGGGGCTGGGCTGGGGGCTGGGGCTGGGGCTGGGCTGGGTCTGGGGACAGGGCTGGGGATGGGGCTAGGGCCAGAGCTGGGGCAGGGCAGGGTCCGGGCTGGGGCTGGGCTCGGGGCAGGGCTAGGCTGTGGCTTGGGCTGGGCTGGGGCAGAGCAGGGGCTGGGGCTGGGCTGGGGCTGGGTCCAGGGCTGGGGCTGGGCTGGGCTTGGGGCCGGAATGGGGCTGGGCTGTGACCGGGACTGGGCTGGGGTAGGGCTGGGGCAGGGCTGGGACTAGCGCTGGGGCTGGGGCAAGGACTGGGGAGGCGCTGGGGCTGGAACCAAGTCTTGGGCAGGGCTGGAGCTGGGGCCGGGGCTGGGGCAGGGCTGGGCTAGGGATGGGGTGGGGCCAGGGTTGGGGATGGGGCTGGGGCTGGGCTGGGCTAGGGATGGGGTGGGGTCAGGGATGGGGCTGGGGCTGGGCTAGGGATGGTGTGGGGCCAGGGATGGGGATGGGGCTGGGGCTGGGCTGGGCTAGGGATGGGGGTGGGGTCAGGGATGGGGCTGGGGCTGGGCTGGGGCTGGGGCAGGGGCCAGGGCTGGGGACAGAGCTAGGGCCTGAGCTGGGGCAGGGCTGGGTCTGGGGACAGGGCTGGGGACGGGGCTAGGGCCAGAGCTGGGGCAGGGCAGGGTCCGGGCTGGGGCTGGGCTCGGGGCAGGGCTAGGCTGTGGCTTGGGCTGGGCTGGGGCAGAGCAGGGGGCTGGGGCTGGGGCTGGGGCAGGGCTGGGGGCAGGGATGGGAGTGGGGGCTGGGCTGGGGCCGGGGCTGGGCTGGGGCTGGGGCAGGGGCCGGGGCTAGGGCTGGTCTGGGGCCGGGGCTGGGCCGTGGGGTGGGGCTGGGCTGGGGGCTAGGCTGGGCCGGGGCAGGGCTGGGTCTGGGGCAGGGGCCGGGGCTGGGGCTGTGCTGGGCTGGGGCTGGGGCTGGGCTGGGGCAGGGATGGGGCGGGGGCTGTGGCAGGGCTGGGGCTGGGGCTTTGGCTGGGGCTGGGCTGGGGCTGGGCTGGGGCTGGGGCTTGGCTGAGGCTGGGTCCAGGGCAGGGGCTGGGGCTGGGTCTGGGGCTGGGCCGGGGCAGGGCTGGGGCTGGGGACAGGGCTGGGGCCAGAGGTGGGGCAGGGCTGGGTCCGGGCTGGGGCTGGGTTGGGTGCAGGGCTGGGGCTGGGACAGGGCTGGGGCTGGGGCTGGGGCTGGGGGCAGGGCTGGGGGCAGGGATGGGAGTGGGGCTGGGCTGGGGCCGGGGCTGGGCTGGGGGCTGGGCTGGGGCTGGGTCCAGGGCAGGGGCTGGGCTGGGGCTGGGGCTGGGCTGGGGCAGGGCTTGGGCTGGGGGCAGTGGCCGGGGCTGGGGACAGGGCTGGGGCCAGAGGTGGGGCAGGGGCTGGGGCCGGGCTGGGGCTGGGTTGGGTGCAGGGCTGGGGCTGGGGCAGGGCGGGGGCTGGAACAGGGCTGGGTCCAGGGCTGGGCTGGGGCCGGGGACAGGGCTGGGGTAGGGCTGGGTCCAGGGCTGGGGCTGGGGCTGGGTCCAGGGCTGGGGCTGGGCTGTGGCTGGGGTGGGCTGGGGTTGGGGCTCAGGGCAGGGCTGGGGCAGGGCTGGGGCTAGGGCTGGGGCTGGGACTGGAGCTGGGGCTGGGCCGGGGCAGGGCTGGGGCTGGGCTGTGGCTGGGGCTGGGCTGGGGCTAGGGCTGAGGGCAGGGGCTGGGGCTAGGGCAGGGGGCTGGGGAAGGGCTGGGGCTAGGGCTGAGGGCAGGGCTGGGGCAGGGCTGGGGCTGGGCATGGGTCCAGGGCTGGGGCTGGGTTGTGGCTGGGGCTGGGCTGGGGCAGGGCTGGAGCTGTGGCTGTGGCTGGGTCTGGGCTGGGGCAGGGCTGGGGCTGGGGCTGAGGGGCAGGGCTGGGCGTAGGTCTGGGGCTGGGGCTGGGCCGGGGCAGGGCTGGGGCTGGGCTGTGGCTGAGGGCAGGTCTGGGCTAGGTCTGGGGCTGGGGTAGGGGCCGGGGCTGGGGGACAGGGCTGGGGCCAGAGCTGGGGCAGGGCTGGGGCTGGGGCTGGGCTCAGGCTGGGTCCAGGGCAGGGGCTGGGCTGGGTCTGGGGCTAGGCCGGGGCAGGGCTGGGGCTGGGGCTGAGGCTGGGCTGGGTTCTGGGCTAGGGCTGGGGCGGGGGGAACCAAGTCTATGGCTGGGCTGGGGCTGGGACAGGGCTGGGGCTGGGGCTGGGGCTGGGGCAGGGCTGGGGGGCAGGGATGGGAGTGGGGCTGGGCTGGGGCCGGGGCTGGGCTGGGGCAGGGCTGGGGCTGGGGCTGGGCTCAGGCTGGGTCCAGGGCAGGGGCTGGGCTGGGGTCTGGGGCTGGGCCGGGGCAGGGCTGGGGCTGGGGGCAGGGGCCGGGGCTGGGGCTGGTCTGGGGCCGGGGGCTGGGGCCGTGGGTGGGGCTGGGCTGGGGGCTAGGCTGGGCCGGGGCAGGGCTGGGTCTGGGGCAGGGGCCGGGGCTGGGGCTGTGCTGGGCTGGGGCTGGGGCTGGGCTGGGGCAGGGATGGGGCGGGGGCTGGGGCAGGGCTGGGGCTGGGGCTTTGGCTGGGGCTGGGCTGGGGCTGGGCTGGGGCTGGGTCCAGGGCTGGGGCTGGGCTGTGGCTGGGGCTTGGTTGAGGGCAGGGCTAGGCTAGGGGTGGGGCTGGGGCAGGGCTGGGTCCGGGGTTGAGGCTGGGCTGGGTTCTGGGCTGGGCCTGGGACAGGGCTGGGCCCGAGGCTGGGGCAGGTCTGGTTGAGGCAGGGCTGGGCTGAGGCCGAGGGTGGGGCTGGGGCTGGGGCTGGGATGGGCCTGGGCTGAGGGCAGGGCTGGGCTAGGTCTGGGGCTGGGGCAGGGCTGTGGCCGGGGCTGAGGCTGGGCTGGGTTCTGGGCTGGGGCTGGGGCGGGAACCAAGACTATGGCTGGGCTGGGGCTGGGACAGTGCTGGGGCTGGGGCTGGGGCAGGGGTGGGGCAGGGATGGTAGAGGGGCTGGGCAGGGGCCGGGGCTGGGCTGGGGCAGGGGTGGGGCTGGGGCTGGGCTGAGGGCAGGGCTGGGCTAGGGGTGGGGCCGGAGCAGGGGCCGGGGCTGGGGCTGGTCTGGGGCCGGGGCTGGGGCCGTGGGTGGGGCTGGGCTGGGGGCTGGGGCTGGGCCGGGGCAGGGCTGGGGCTGGACTGTCGCTGGGTCTGGGCTGGGGCTAGGGCTGAGGGCAGGGCCGGGCTAGGGGCTGGGGCTGGAGTTGGGGCTGGGGCTGGGCTGGGTCCTGGGCTGGGCTGGGGCGGGGAATGGAGCGGGGGCTGGGCCCAGGGCTGGGAGCAGGGCTGGGCTGGGGCGGGGGACTGGAGCCGGGCCTGCGACTGGGGCTGGGTCCAGGGGCTGGGGGCTGGGCTGTGGCTGGGGCTGGGCTGTGGCAGGGCTGGGGGTAGGGCTGGAGCCGGGGCTGGTGCCAGGGCTGGGAGCAGGGCTGGGCTGGGGCGGGGACTGGAGCCGGGGCTGAGGCTGGGCTAGGGTCTGGGCTGGGGCCGGGGCTGCGGCTGGGGCTTAGTCCAGGGCTGGGGCAGGGCTCGGGCTGGGTCCAGGGCTGGGGTTGGGCTGTGCTGGGGTCGAGGGTGGGGCTGGGGCTGGGGCTGCGGCAGGGCTGGGGCCGGGGCTGGAGACAGGGCTGGGGCCAGAGGTGGGGGAGGGCTGGGTCCGGGCTGGGCTGGGTTGGGTGCAGGGCTGGGGCTGGGGCAGGGCGGGGGCTGGAACAGGGCTGGGTCCAGGGCTGGGCTGGGGCCGGGGACAGGGCTGGGGTAGGGCTGGGTCCAGGGCTCGGGGCTGGGGCTGGGCCGGGGCAGGGCTGGGGCTGGGCTGTGGCTGGGGCTGGGCTGGGGCTAGGGCTGAGGGCAGGGCTGGGCTAGGGCAGGGGCTGGGGAAGGGCTGGGGCTGGGCTGAGGGCAGGGCTGGGGCAGGGCTGGGGCTGGGGATGGGTCCAGGGCTGGGGCTGGTTGTGGCTGGGGCTGGGCTGGGGCAGGGCTGGAGCTGTGGCTGTGGCTGGGTCTGGGCTGGGGCAGGGCTGGGGCTGGGGCTGAGCTGGGGCTGGGGTCCAGGGCTGGGGCTGGGCTTTGGCTGGGTCTGAGGGCAGGGCTGGGCTAGGTCTGGGGGTGGGGGCTGGGCCGGGGCAGGGCTGGGGCTGGGCTGTGGCTGAGGGCAGGTCTGGGCTAGGTCTGGGGCTGGGGTAGGGGCCGGGGCTGGGGACAGGGCTGGGGCCAGAGCTGGGGCAGGGCTGGGGCTGGGGCTGGGCTCAGGCTGGGTCCAGGGCAGGGGCTGGCTGGGTCTGGGGCAGGGCTGGGGGCAGGGATGGGAGTGGGGCTGGGCTGGGGCCGGGGCTGGGCTGGGGCTGGGGCAGGGGCCGGGGCTAGGGCTGGTCTGGGGCCGGGGCTGGGGCCGTGGGTTGGGCTGGGCTGGGGGCTAGGCTGGGCCGGGGCTGGGTCCAGGGCAGGGGCTGGGCTGGGTCTGGGGCTAGGCCGGGGCAGGGCTGGGGCTGGGGCTGAGGCTGGGCTGGGTTCTGGGCTGGGGCTGGGGCGGGAACCAAGTCTATGGCTGGGCTGGGGCTGGGACAGGGCTGGGGCTGGGGCTGGGGCTGGGGAAAGGGCTGGGGGCAGGGATGGGAGTGGGGCTGGGCTGGGGGCCGGGGCTGGGCTGGGGCAGGGCTGGGGCTGGGGCTGGGCTCAGGCTGGGTCCAGGGCAGGGGCTGGGCTGGGTCTGGGGCAGGGCTGGGGGCAGGGATGGGAGTGGGGCTGGGCTGGGGCCGGGGCTGGGCTGGGACTGGGGGCAGGTGCCGGGGCTAGGGCTGGTCTGGGGCCGGGGCTGGGGCCGTGGGTGGGGCTGGGCTGGGGGCTAGGCTGGGCCGGGGCAGGGCTGGGGCTGGGGGCAGGGGCCGGGGTTGGGGCTGTGCTGGGGCTGGGGCTGGGGATGGGCTGAGGTCAGGGCTGGGCTAGGGCTGGGGCTGGGGCAGGGCTGCGGCCGGGGCTGAGACTGGGCTGGGTTCTGGGCTGGGGCTGGGGCGGGAACCAAGTCTGGAACCAAGTCTATGGCTGGGCTGGGGCTGGGACAGGGCTGGCGCTGGGGCTGGGGCTGGGGCTGGGGCAGGGCTGGGGTCAGGGATAAGAGTGGGGCTGGGCTGGGGCCGGGGCTGGGCTGGGGCAGGGCTGGGGCTGGGGCTGGGCTGAGGCTGGGTCCAGGGCAGGGGCTGGGCTGGGTCTGGGGCTGGGCCGGGGCAGGGCTGGGGCTGGGGCAGGGGCCGGGGCTAGGGCTGGTCTGGGGCCGGGGCTGGGGCCGTGGGTGGGGCTGGGCTGGGGGCTGGGGCTGGGCCGGGGCAGGGCTGGGGCAGGGCTGGGGCTGGGGCTGGGGCTGGGGCTGGTCCGGGGCAGGGGTGGGGCTGGACTGTGGCTGGGGCTGGGCTGGGGCTAGGGCTGAGGGCAGGGCTGGGCTAGGGCTGGGGCTGGGGTTGGGGCTGGGGCTGCGGTATGGCTGGGGTTGGGGCTGGTGCTGGGCTGGGTTCTGGGCTGGGCTGGTGCGGGGAATGGAGCGGGGGCTTGGCCCGGGGCTGGGAGCAGGGCTGGGCTGGGGCGGGGGACTGGAGCCGGGGCTGAGGCTGGGCTAGGGTCTGGGCTGGGGCCGGGGCTGTGACTGGGGATGGGTCCAGGGCTGGGGCTGGGCTGGGGCAGGGCCGTGGCAGGGGCTGGGCTGGAGCTGGGTCCAGGGCAGGGGCTGGGCTGGGGCTGGGGCTGGGCCAGTGCAGGGCTGGGGCTGGGGCTGGGGCTGGGTCCAGGGCTGGGGCTGGGCTGTGGCTGTGGCTGAGGGCAGGGCAGGGCTGGGCTGGGCTGGGCTGGGGCTGGGGCTGGGCTGTGGCTGAGGGCAGGGCTCGGCTGTGGCTGGGGCTGGGCTGAGGGCAGGGCTGGGCTAGGTCTGGGGCTGGGGCAGGGGCCGGGGCTGGGGACAGGGCTGGGGCCAGAGCTGTGGCAGGGCTGGGGCTGGACTCGTGGAATGGCTGGGGCTGGGGTTGGGCATGGGGTGGGCTAGGCCTGGTTGCTTGGGCTGGGCTGGGGTTGGGCTGGGGCTGTGGCTGGGGCTGCGGACAGGGCTGGGGCCTGGCTGGGGCTGGGCTGAGGGCCTGGCTGGGCTAGGGCTGGTGCTGGGGCAGGGCTGGGGCCAGGGCTGGGCTGGGGCTGGGGACTGGGCTGAGGGCAGGGCTTGGGCAGGGCTGGGGATGGGGGCTGGGATGGGGCAGGACTGGGACTGGGGATGGGGCTGGGGCTGGGGCAGGGGCCGGGGCTGGGGCTGTGCTGGGCTGGGGCTGTGCTGGGCTGGGGCTGAGGCTGGGCTGGGGTTGGGCTGGGGCTGGGGCAGGGCTGGGGCTGGGGCTGAGGGCAGGGCTGGGGTTGGGCTGGGGCTGGGGCAGGGCTGGGGCTGGGGCTGAGGGCAGGGCTGGGCTAGGGCTGGGGCTGGGGCAGGGGCCGGGGATGGGGACAGGGCTGGTGCCCGAGCTGGTGTAGGGCTGGGGCCGGTCTGGGGCTGGGTTCGGTGCAGGGCTGGGTCAGGGCGTGGGCTGGGTGAGGGCTGGGCTAGGGCTGGGGCTGGGGGCAAGGATGGGGATGGGGCTTGGGCTGGGCTGGGAGCAGGGATGGGGCTGGGCTGGGACCGGGGCTGGGCTGGGGCTGGGGCTGGGCAGGGCTGGGGCTGTGTCTGGGGCTGCGGCGGGGACTGGGGCAGGGCTAGGGCTGGGGCTGGGCTGGGGCCGAGTCTGGGGCCGGGGCTGGGGCTGGGGCAGGGCTGGGGCTAGGGCTGGGGCAGGGTTGGGGCTGGGCTGGGGCTGGGGCTGGGCTGGGGGCAGGGATGGGTGTTGTCGGGCAAGAGGGGACATGGGTCCCAGGAACACCTGTGCAATTCAGGCCTTGAAGAATTCTCTGTTGATAATATAGTGGCGGAGTGGGAGATGTGAGAAAGTGCTGATTGCTTGGTATGCTGAAACCCAGCTGCCCCTGAGATGGGAGGCAAGCAAGATAAGGAGGAGGCGAGATCTGGGAAAGAGAGCAATTAGGCCGGATAAAAGAATTCCACAGAGTTGTGAAAACAATGATGTAACCATTTAGAGAGCAACCAATAGTATGTTGCCAAGTGGGCATAATTATAGCAAACTGTATATAAGATGTGTCTGATGCTCAATAAAGTTGGTATCCGCTGATCAAATTGGTCGTTAAAGCGGCCCCCTTCTTGCAGTAGATGGGGATGGGGCTGGGCTGGGCTGGGGGAACGGATGGGGCTGGGGCTGGGGCAGGGCTGGGCCTGGGCTAGGACCGGGACTGGGCTGGGGACGAGGGTTGGCCTGGGGCAGGGGCTGAGTTAGGGGTAGGGGTCGGGCTGTGCTGGGGCCGGGGCTGGGGCAGTACTAGGCTGGAGGCTGGGCCTTGGGCTGGGGCAGGGCTGGGGCCGGGGCTGGGGCTGGGGCAGGGCTGGGGCCGGGCTGGGGCTGCGGCTGGGGCTGGGGAAGGGCTGAGGGCAGGGCTGGGGCAGGGCTGGGGCTGGGGCAGGGCTGGGGCAGGGCTGGGGCCGGGGCCGGGAGCAGGGCTGGGACTGAGGTTGGGGCTGGGGCTGGGGCTGGGTTGGGGCCGGCGCTGAAGCAGGACTAGGCTGGACGCTGGGCCTTGGGCTGGGGCTGGGCTGGGGGCAGGGCTGGGGCTGGGGTGGGAACCAAGTCTATGGCTGGGCTGGGGGCTGGGGCTGGGGCTGGGGCAGGACTGGGGCTGGGACAAGCTGGGGCCGGGGGCTGGGGCTAGGGCTGGGGTAGGGCTGGGGCAGGGCTGGGGCAGGGCTGGGGCAGGGCTGGGACCAGGACTGGCCTGGGGCGGGGACTGGGGTAGGGCTGGAGCTGGGGCTGAGGCCGGGGCTAGGGCAGGACTAGGCTGGAGGCTGGGCCTTGGGCTGGGGCTGGGCTGAGGCAGGGCTGGGGTTGGGGCTGGAACCAAATCTATGGCTGGGCTGGGGCAGTACTGGGGCTGGGGCAGGGCTGGGGCCGGGTCTGGGCAGGGCTCGGGCCAGTCTGGGGCTGGGGCTGGGGCTGGGGCTGGGGCTAAGTCTCGGGCAGGGCTGGGGCCGGGTCTGGGGCAGGGGCTGGGCTGGGGATGAGGGTGGGGCTGGGCTGGGGTCTGGGCTGGGCCTGGGGCAGGGCTGGACCCGAGGCTGGGGCAGGGCTGGGGTAGGGCTGGGGCTGGGGCTGGGCTGAGGGCAGGGCTGGGGCAGGGCTGGGGCTGGGGCTGGGCTGGGGATGAGGGTGGGGCTGGGCTGGGGTCTGGGCTGGGCCTGGGGCAGGGCTGGACCCGAGGCTGGGGCAGGGCTGGGGTAGGGCTGGGGCTGGGGCTGGGCTGGGGGCAGGGATGGGGATGGGGCTGGGCTGGGCTGGGGGAACGGATTGGGCTGGGGCTGGGGCAGGGCTGGGCCTGGGCTGGGACCGGGACTGTGCTGGGGTAGGGCTGGGGCAGGGAAGGGGCTGGGGCAGGGCTGGGGCAGGGCTGGAACTGGGGCTGGGGCTGCGGCTGGGCTGGTGCCGAGGGTGTGGCTGGGGCTGGGGCTGGGGCTGCGGACAGGGCTGGGGTTAGGGCTGAGTTAGGGGTAGGGCTGGGGCTGTGCTGGGCCCGGGGCTGGAACCAAGGTTTGGGCAGGGCTGGGGATGGGGCTGGGGCCGTGCCTGGGGCTGGGGCTGGAGCAGCGTTGGTGCTGGGCTGTGGCTGGGGCTGGGGACAGGGCTGGGGCCGGGTTGGGGCTGGGGCTGGGCTGAGGGCAGGGCTTGGGCAGGGCTGGGGATGAGGGCTGGGCAGGGCTGGGGCCGAGTCTGGGGCCGGGGCTGGGGCAGGGTTGGGGCAGGGATGGGGCAGGGTTGGGGCTGGGGCTTTGGCTGGGGCTGGGCTGGGGCTGGGGCTGGGCTGGGACGAGGCTGGGGCTGGGGCTGTGGCTGGGGCTGCGGACAGGGCTGGGGCCTGGCTGGGGCTGGGCTGAGGGCCTGGCTGGGCTAGGGCTGGTGCTGGGGCAGGGCTGGGGCCGGGGCTGGGCTGGGACTGGGGTCTGGGCTGGGGGCAGGGATGGGGATGGGGCTGGGCTGGGCCTGGGCTGGGACCGGGACTGGGCTGGGGTAGGGCTGGGGCAGGGAATGGGCTGGGGACAGGGCTGGGGCAGGGCTGGGGCCGAGTCTGGGGCCGGGGCTGGGGCCGGGGCTCGGGCAGGGCTGGGGCAGGGCTGGAACTGGGGCTCTGCTGGGGCCAAGGTTGGGGCTGGGGCTGGGGCTGGGACTGGGGCTGCGGACAGGTCTGGGGTTAGGGCTGAGTTAGGGGTAGGGATGGGGCTGTGCTGGGGCCAGGGCTGGAACCAAGGTTTGGGCAGGACTGGGGCTGGGGCTGGGGCCAGGGCTGGGGCAGGGCTGTAGCTTGTGGCTGGGGCCAGGGCTGAGGCCGGGCTGGGGCTGGGGCTGGAGCAGCGTTGGTGCTGGGCTGGGGCTGGGGCTGGGGACAGGGCTGAGGCCGGGCTGGGGCTGGGGCTGGGCTGGGGCAGGGCTTGGGCAGAGCTGGGGATGGGGGCTGGGCTGGGGCAGGACTGGGGCTGGGGCTGGGCTGGGGCAGGGATGGGGCGGGGGCTGGGCTGTGTCTGGGGCCGGGGCTGTGGTCGGGGCTGTGTTGGGGCTGGGCTCTTTCCAGGGCTGGGGCTGGGCTTTGGCTGTGGCTGGGCTGGGGCAGGGCTGGGGCTGGGGCTGGGCTGGGGCCGAGGGTGGGGCTGGGGCTGGGGCTGGAGCTGAGGGCAGGGCTGGGCTAGGACTGGGGCTGGGGCAGTGCTGGGGCTGGGCTGAGGCCAGGGCTGGGCTAGGGGTGGGGCTGGGGTAGGGCTGGGGCCGGGGCTGAGGCTGGGCTGGGTTCTGGGCTGGGCCTGGGACAGGGCTGGGCCCGAGGCTGGGGCAGGGCTGGGGTAGGGCTGGAGCCAGGGCTGAGGCCGGGCTGGGGGCTGGGGCTGGTCTGGGGCAGGACTGGGGCTGGGGCTGGGCTGGGGCAGGGATGGGGCGGGGGCTGGGCTGTGTCTGGGGCCGAGGCTGTGGTCGGGGCTGTGTTGGGGCTGGGCTCTTTCCAGGGCTGGGGCTGGGCTTTGGCTGTGGCTGGGCTGGGGCAGGGTTGGGGATAGGGCTGGGACTGGGCTGGGGCCGAGGGTGGGGCTGGGGCTGGGGCTGCGGCAGGGCTGGGGCCGGGGATGGTGCTGGGCTGGGCTGGGGCGGGGACTGGAGCCGGGGCTGAGGCTGGGCTAGGCTCTGGGCTGGGGCCGGGGCTGCGACTGGGGCTGGGTCCAGAGCTGGGGCTGGGCTGTGGCTGGGGCTGGGCTGGGGCAGGGTTGGGGCTGGGGATGGGGCTGGGCTGGGGCTGGGTCCAGGGCAGGGGCAGGGCTGGGGCTGGGGCTGGGACTGGGGTAGGACTGGGCTGGGGGCTGGGCTGGGCCGGGGCAGGGCTGGGTCTGGGGCAGGGGCGGGGCTGGGGACAGGGCTTGGGCCAGAGGTGGGCTGGGGCCGGGGACAGGGCTGGGGTAGGGCTGGGTCCAGGGCTGGGGCTGGGCTGTGGCTGGGGTGGGCTGGTGCTGGGGGTCAGGGCAGGGCTGGGGCAGGGCTGGGGCTGGGGCTGGGGCTAAGGCTGGGGCTGGTCCGGGGCAGGGGTGGGGCTGGACTGTGGCTGGGGCTGGGCTGGGGCTAGGGCTGAGGGCAGGGCTGGGCTAGGGCTGGGGCTGGGGTTGGGGCTGGGGCTGCGGCATGGCTGGGGCCGGGGCTGGTGCTGGGCTGGGTTCTGGGCTGGGCTGGTGCGGGGAATGGAGCGGAGGCTCGGCCCGGGGCTGGGAGCAGGGCTGGGCTGGGGCGGGGACTGGAGCCTGGCCTGCGACTGGGGCTGGGTCCAGGGCTGGGGCTGGGCTGTGGCTAGGGCTGAGCTGGGGCTGGGTCCAGGGCTGGGGCTGGGCTGTGGCTGGGGCTGGGCTGTGGCAGGGCTGGGGCCGGGGCTGGGAGCAGGGCTGGGCTGGGACAGGGACTGGGGCAAGGCTGGGCTTGGGGCTGGGCTGGGCTTGGGGTGGGTTCGGTGCAGGGCTGGGGCTGGGGCTGGGCAGGGGCTGGGGCAGGGCTGGGCTAGGGCTGGGCTGGGGCCGGAGCTGGGGCCGTGGGTGGGGCTGGGCTGGGGGCAGGGCTGGGCTAGGGCTGGGCTGGGGCCGGGGCTGCGGGCTGGGGCTTAGTCCAGGGCTGGGGCAGGGCTCGGGCTGGCTCCAGGGCTGGGGTTGGGCTGTGGCTGGGGCTGGGCTGTGGCTGGGTCTGAGGGCAGGGCTGGGCTAGGTCTAGGTCTGGGGCTGGGGCTGGGCCGGGGCAGGGCTGGGGCTGGGCTGTGGCTGAGGGCAGGTCTGGGCTAGGTCTGGGGCTGGGGTAGGGGCCGGGGCTGGGGACAGGGCTGGGGCCAGAGCTGGGGCAGGGCTGGGGCTGGGGCTGGGCTGGGGCTGGGTCCAGGGCAGGGGCTGGGCTGGGTCTGGGGCTAGGCCGGGGCACGGCTGGGGCTGGGGCTGAGGCTGGGCTGGGTTCTGGGCTGGGGCTGGGGCGGGAACCAAGTCTATGGCTGGGCTGGGGCTGGGACAGGG
This sequence comes from Melanerpes formicivorus, assembly GCF_026170545.1. Lineage (NCBI taxonomy): Eukaryota > Metazoa > Chordata > Aves > Piciformes > Picidae > Melanerpes > Melanerpes formicivorus. Next base: position 45,288 of record NW_027142934.1, read on the forward strand.
CTGGGGCTGGGGCTGGGGCTGGGGCAGGGCTGGGGGCAGGGATGGGAGTGGGGCTGGGCTGGGGCCAGGGCTGGGCTGGGGCAGGGCTGGGGGCAGGGATGGGAGTGGGGCTGGGCTGGGGCCGGGGCTGGGCTGGGGCAGGGCTGGGGCTGGGGCTGGGCTGAGGCTGGGTCCAGGGCAGGGGCTGGGCTGGGTCTGGGGCTGGGCCGGGGTAGGGCTGGGGCTGGGGCAGGGGCCGGGGCTAGGGCTGGTCTGGGGCTGTGGTCTGGGGCCGTGGGTGGGGCTGGGCTGGGTCTAGGCTGGGCCGGGGCAGGGCTGGGGCTGGGGCAGGGATGGGGCGGGGGCTGGGGCAGGGCTGGGGCTGGGGCTTTGGCTGGGGCTGGGCTGGGGCTGGGCTGGGGCTGGGTCCAGGGCTGGGGCTGGGCTGTGGCTGGGGCTTGGCTGAGGGCAGGGCTAGGCTAGAGGTGGGGCTGGGGGCAGGGCTGGGGCCGGGGTTGAGGCTGGGCTGGTTCTGGGCTGGGCCTGGGACAGGGCTGGGCCCGAGGCTGGGGCAGGTCTGGGTTAAGGCAGGGCTGGGCTGAGGCCAAGGGTGGGGCTGGGGCTGGGGCTGGGATGGGCCTGGGCTGAGGGCAGGGCTGGGCTAGGTCTGGGGCTGGGGCAGGGCTGAGGCCAGGGCTGAGGCTGGGCTGGGTTCTGGGCTGGGGCTGGGGCGGGAACCAAGACTATGGCTGGGCTGGGGCTGGGACAGTGCTGGGGCTGGGGCTGGGGCAGGGGTGGGGGCAGGGATGGTAGAGGGGCTGGGCAGGGGCCGCGGCTGGGCTGGGGCAGGGGTGGGACTGGGGCTGGGCTGGGGCTGGGTCTAGGACAGGGGCTGGGCTGGGGCTGGGGCTGGGGCTGAGGGCAGGGCTGGGCTAGGGGTGGGGCCGGAGCAGGGGCCGGGGCTGGGGCTGGGTTCAGTGCAGGGCTGGGGCTGGGGCAGGGTGGGGACTGGGGCAGGTCTGGGCTAGGGCTGGGCTGGGGCCGGGGCTGGGGCCTTGGGTGAGGCTGGGCTGGGGGCTGGGCTGGGCCTGGGCTGAGGGCAGGGCTGGGCTAGGGCTGGGGCTGGGCTGAGGGCAGGGCTGGGCTAGGGCTGGGGCTGGGGCAGGGCTGCGGCCGGGGCTGAGGCTGGGCTGGGTTCTGGGCTGGGGCTGGGGCGGGAACCAAGTCTATGGCTGGGCTGGGGCTGGGACAGGGCTGGGGCTGGGGCTGGGGCTGGGGCAGGGCTGGGGGCAGGGATGGGAGTGGGGCTGGGCAGGGGCCGGGGCTGGGCTGGGGCAGGGCTGGGGCTGGGGCTGGGCTGAGGCTGGGTCCAGGGCAGGGGCTGGGCTGGGTCTGGGGCTGGGCCGAGGCAGGGCTGGGGCTGGGGCAGGGGCCGGGGCTAGGGCTGGTCTGGGGCTGGGGCTGGGGCCGTGGGTGGGGCTGGGCTGGGGGCTGGGGCTGGGCCGGGGCAGGGCTGGGGCTGGACTGTGGCTGGGTCTGGGCTGGGTCCTGGGCTGGGCTGGGGCAGGGACTGGAGCCGGGCCTGCGACTGGGGCTGGGTCCAGGGCTGGGGCTGGGCTGTGGCTGGGGCTGGGCTGGGGCAGGGCTGTGGCAGGGGCTGGGCTGGGGCTGGGTCCAGGGCAGGGGCTGGGCTGGGGCTGGGGCTGGGGCTGAGGGCAGGGCTGGGGTAGGGTTGGTGCCGGAGCTGGGACCAGGGCTGGGAGCAGGGCTGGGACTGAGGTTGGGGCCGGGGCTGGGGCAGGACTAGGCTGGAGGCTGGGCCTTGGGATGGGGCTGGGCTGGGGGCAGGGCCGGGCTAGGGCTGGGCTGGGGCCGGGGCTGCAGCTGGGGCTTAGACCAGGGCTGGGGCAGGGCTGGGGCTGGGTCCAGGGCTGGGCTGTGGCTGGGGCTGGGGCAGGGCTGGGCTAGGGCTGGGCTGGGGCCGGGGCTGCGGCTGGGGCTTAGTCCCAGGGCTGGGGCAGGGCTCGGGCTGGCTCCAGGGCTGGGGTTGGGCTGTGGCTGGGGCCGAGGGTGGGGCTGGGGCTGGGGGCTGCGGCAGGGCTGGGGCCGGGGCTGGTGCTGGGCTGGGCTGGGGCGGGGACTGGAGCCGGGGCTGAGGCTGGGCTAGGCTCTGGTCTGGGGCCGGGGCTGCGACTGGGGCTGGGTCCAGAGCTGGGGCTGGGCTGTGGCTGGGGCTGGGCTGGGGCAGGGTTGGGGATGGGGATGGGGCTGGGCTGGGGCTGGGTCCAGGGCAGGGGCAGGGCTGGGGACAGGGCTTGGGCCAGAGGTGGGCTGGGGCCGGGGACAGGGCTGGGGTAGGGCTGTGGCTGGGGTGGGCTGGTGCTGGGGGTCAGGGCAGGGCTGGGGCAGGGCTGGGGCTGGGGCTGGGGCTAAGGCTGGGGCTGGTCCGGGGCAGGGGTGGGGCTGGACTGTGGCTGGGGCTGGGCTGGGGCTAGGGCTGAGGGCAGGGCTGGGCTAGGGCTGGGGCTGGGGTTGGGGCTGGGGCTGCGGCAGGGCTGGGTCCAGGGCTGGGGCAGGGCTGGGGCTGGGGCTGGGGCTGGTCCGGGGCAGGGGTGGGGCTGGACTGTGGCTGGGGCTGGGCTGGGGCTAGGGCTGAGGGCAGGGCTGGGCTAGGGCTGGGGCTGGGTTTGGGGCTGGGGCTGCGGCATGGCTGGGGCCGGGGCTGGTGCTGGGCTGGGTTCTGGGCTGGGCTGGTGCGGGGAATGGAGCGGAGGCTCGGCCCGGGGCTGGGAGCAGGGCTGGGCTGGGGCGGGGACTGGAGCCGGGCCTGCGACTGGGGCTGGGTCCAGGGCTGGGGCTGGGCTGTGGCTAGGGCTGAGCTGGGGCTGGGTCCAGGGCTGGGGCTGGGCTGTGGCTGGGGCTGGGCTGTGGCAGGGCTGGGGTAGGGCTGGAGCCGGGGCTGGGGCCGGGGCTGGGAGCAGGGCTGGGCTGGGGCGGGGCCGTGGCAGGGGCTGGGCTGGAGCTGGGTCCAGGGCAGGGGCTGGGCTGGGGCTGGGGCTGGGGCTGGAGCCGGGGCTGTGACTGGGGATGGGTCCAGGGCTGGGGCTGGGCTGGGGCAGGGCCGTGGCAGGGGCTGGGCTGGAGCTGGGTCCAGGGCAGGGGGTGGGCTGGGGCTGGGGCTGGGCCAGTGCAGGGCTGGGGCTGGGGCTGGGGCTGGGCTGGGGGCAGGGCTGGGCTAGGGCTGGGCTGGGGCCGGGGCTGCGGCTGGGGCTTAGTCCAGGGCTGGGGCAGGGCTCGGGCTGGGTCCAGGGCTGGCGTTGGGCTGTGGCTGGGGCCGAGGGTGGGGCTGGGGCTGCGGCTGCGGCAGGGCTGGGGCCGGGGCTGGTGCTGAGCTGGGCTGGGGCGGGGACTGGAGCCGGGGCTGGGGCCGGGGCTGGGAGACGGGCTGGGCTGGGGCGGGGACTGGAGCCGGGGTTGAGGCTGGGCTACGGTCTGGGCTGGGGCCGGGGCTGCGACTGGGGCTGGGTCCAGGGCTGGGGCTTGGCTGGGGCTGGGGCTGGGACTGGGGCAGGGCTGGGGCAGGGCTTGGGCAGGGCTGGGGCTGGGGCTGGGCTAGGGCTGGGTCCAGGGCTGGGGCTGGGCTGTGGCTGGGGCTGGGCTGGGGTTGGGGCTGAGGGCAGGTCTGGGCTAGGGCTGGGGCTGGGGAAGGGCTGGGGCTGGGCTGGGGCTGGGGCTGGGACTGGGGCAGGGCTGGGGCAGGGCTTGGGCAGGGCTGGGGCTGGGACTGGGCTAGGGCTGGGTCCAGGGCTGGGGCTGGGCTGTGGCTGGGGCTGGGGAAGGGCTGGGGCTGGGGCTGGATCTGGGGCTGGGTCTAGGGCTGGGGCTGGGTTGTGGCTGGGGCAGGGCTGGGGCTGTGCTGGGCTGGGGCTGGGGCTGGGCTGGGGCAGGGATGGGGCGGGGGCTAGGCATGGCTGGGCTAGGGCTGGGCTGGGGCCGGGGCTGGGGCCGTGGGTGGGGCTGGGCTGGGGGCTGGGCGGCTAGGGCTGGGGCTGGGGCAGGGCTGCGGCCGGGGCTGAGGCTGGGCTGGGTTCTGGGCTGGGGCTGGGGCGGGAACCAAGTCTATGGCTGGGCTGGGGCTGGGACAGGGCTGGGGCTGGGGCTGGGGCTGGGGCAGGGCTGGAGGCAGGGATGTGAGTGGGGCTGGGCTGGGGCTGGGTCCTGGGCAGGGGCTGGGCTGGGGCTGGGGCTGGGCCGGGGCAGGGCTTGGGGCTGGGGCAGGGGCCGGGGCTAGGGGCTGGTCTGGGGCCAGGGCTGGGGCCGTGGGTGGGGCTGGGCTGTGGCTGGGGCTGGGCTGGAGCAGGGTTGGGGCTGGGGCTGGGGCTGGGACTGGGGCAGGGCTGGGGCAGGGCTTGGGCAGGGCTGGGTTGGGACTGGGCTATGGCTGGTTCCAGGGCTGGGGCAGGGCTGTGGCAGGGGCTGGGCTGGGGCTGGGTCCAGGGCAGGGGCTGGGGCTGGGGCTGGGGCTGAGAGCAGGGGCTGGGGCTGGGGCTGGGGCTGAGAGCAGGGCTGGGTTAGGGTTGGAGCCGGAGCTGGGACCGGGGCTGGGAGCAGGGCTGGGACTGAGGTTGGGGCCGGGGCTGGGGCAGGACTAGACTGGAGGCTGGGCCTTGGGCTGGGGCTGGGCTGGAGTCAGGGCTGGGCTAGGGCTGGGCTGGGGCCGGGGCTGCGGCTGGGGCTTAGTCCAGGGCTGGGGCAGGGCTCGGGCTGGGTCCAGGGCTGGGGTTGGGCTGTGGCTGGGGGCCGAGGGTGGGGCAGGGCTGGGGCTGCGGCAGAGCTGGGGCCGGGGCTGGTGCTGGGCTGGGCTGGGGCGGGGACTGGAGCCGGGGCTGGGGCCGGGGCTGGGAGCAGGGCTGGGCTGGGGCGGGGACTGGAGCCGGGGCTGAGGCTGGGCTACGGTCTGGGCTGGGGCTGGGGCTGGGGCTGGGACTGGGGCAGGGCTGGGGCAGGGCTGGGGCTGAGGCTGTGGCGGGGTCCAGGGCAGGGGCAGGGCTGGGGCTGGGGCTGGGCCGGTGCAGGGCTGGGGCAGGGTTGGGGCTGGGCTGAGGGCAGGGCTGGGGCTGTGGCTGGGCTGGGGCTGGGGCTGGGGAAGGGCTGGGGCTGGGCTGAGGGCAGGGCTGGGGCTGTGGATGGATAAGGGGGCTTGGTCCAGGGCTGGGGCTGGGTTGTGGCTGGGACTGGGCTGGGGCAGGGCTGGGGCTGGGGCTGTGGCTGGGTCTGGGCTGGGGCAAGGCTGGGGCTGGGGCTGGGCTGGGGCCGGGTCCAGGGCAGGAGCTGGGCTGGGGCTGTGCTGGGCTGGGGCTGGGGCTGGGGCTGGGGCGGGGATGGGGCGGGGGGCTGGGGCTGGGCTGGGGCTGGGGCTGGGGCTGGGGCTGGGCTGGGCCTGGGCTGAGGGCAGGGCTGGGCTAGGTCTGGGGCTGGGGCAGGGCTGCGGCCGGGGCTGAGGCTGGGCTGGGTTCTGGGCTGGGGCTGGGGCGGGAACCAAGTCCATGGCTGAGCTGGGGCTGGGACAGGGCTGGGGCTGGGGCTGGGGCTGGGGCAGGGTTGGGGGCAGGGATGGGAGAGGGGGATGGGCAGGGGCCGGGGCTGGGCTGGGGCAGGGTTGGGGCTGGGGCTGGGCTGGGGCTGGGGCTGAGCTGGGGCTGGGCTGGGGCTGGGGCTGAGCTGGGGCTGGGTCTGAGCTGGGGCTGGGTCCAGGGCTGGGGCTGGGCTGTGGCTGGGGCTGGGCTGGGGCTTGGGTCCAGGGCTGGGGCTGTGGCTGGGGCTGGGTCCAGGGCTGGGGTTGGGCTGTGGCTGGGGGCCGAGGGTGGGGCTGGGGCTGGGGATGCGGCAGGGCTGGGGGCCGGGGCTGGTGCTGAGCTGGGCTGGGGCGGGGACTGGAGCCGGGGCTGGGGTCGGGGCCGGGAGCAGGGCTGGGCTGGGGCGGGGACTGGAGCCGGGGCTGAGGCTGGGCTAGGGTCTGGGCTGGGGCGGGGCTGCGACTGGGGCTGGGTCCAGGGCAGGGGCTGGGCTGGGGCTGGGGCTGGGCCGGTGCAGGGCTGGGCTGGGCTGGGCTGGGACTGGGTCCAGGGAAGGGGCTGGGCTGGGTCTGGGGCTGGGCCGTGGCAGGCTGGGGCTGGGTTGGGTGCAGGGCTGGGGCTGGGGCAGGCCGGGGGCTGGAACAGGGCTGGGTCCAGGGCTGGGCTGGGGCTGGGGACAGGGCTGGGGTAAGGCTGGGTCCAGGGCTGGGGCTGGGGCTGGGTCCAGGGCTGGGGCTGGGCTGTGGCTGGGGTGGGCTGGGGCTGGGGCTCAGGGCAGGGCTGCGGCAGGCCTGGGGCTGGGCTGGGGCAGGGCTGGGGCTGGACTGTGGCTGGGGCTAGGCTGGGGCTAGGGCTGAGGGCAGGGCTGGGCTAGGGCTGGGGCTGGGGTTGGGGCTGGGTCTGCGGCAGGGCTGGGGCCGGGGCTGGTGCTGGGCTGGGTTCTGGGCTGGGCTGGGGCGGGGAATGGAGCCGGGGCTGGGCCCGGGGCTGGGAGCAGGGCTGGGCTGGGGCAGGGACTGGAGCCGGGCCTGCGACTGGGGCTGGGTCCAGGGCTGGGGCTGGGCTGTGGCTGGGGCTGGGCTGGGGCAGGGTTGGGGCTGGGGCTGGGCTTGGGGAGGGCTGGGGATGGGGGCTGGGATGGGGCAGGACTGCAGCTGGGGCTGGGCTGGGGCAGGGATGGGGCGGGGGCTGGGCTAGGGGCCGGGGCTGTGGTCGGGGCTGTGTTGGGGCTGGGCTCTTTCCAGGGCTGGGGCTGTGCTTTGGCTGTGGCTGGGCTGGGGCAGGGCTGGGCTGGGGCTGGGCTGGGGCCGAGGGTGGGGCTGGGGCTGGGGCCGAGTTTGGGGCTGGGGCTGGGGCTGGGGCTGGGGCTGAGGGCAGGGCTGGGCTAGGGCTGGGTCTGGGGCAGGGCTGGGGCTGGTCTGAGGGCAGGGCTGGGGTAGGGCTGGGACTGGGGTAGGGCTGGGGCCGGGGCTGAGGCTGGGCTGGGTTCTGGGCTGGGCCTGGGACAGGGCTGGGCCCGAGGTTGGGGCAGGGCTGGGGTAGGGCTGGAGCCAGGGCTGGGGCCGGGGCTGGGAGCAGGGCTGGCACTGAGGTTGGGGCCGGGGCTGGGGCAGGACTAGGCTGGAGGCTGGGCCTTGGGCTGGGGCTGGACTCGTGGCATGGCTGGGGCTGGGGCTGGGCATGGGGCAGGGCTGGGCCCGGTTGCTGGGGCTGTGCTGGTGTTGGGCTGGGGCTGGGGCTGGGCTGGGTATGAGGCTGGGGCTGCGGACAGGGCTGGGCCCGAGGTTGGGGCAGGGCTGAGGTAGGGCTGGAGCCAGGGCTGGGGCCGGGGCTGGGAGCAGGGCTGGCACTGAGGTTGGGGCCGGGGCTGGGGCAGGACTAGGCTGGAGGCTGGGCCTTGGGCTGGGGCTGGACTCGTGGCATGGCTGGGGCTGGGGCTGGGCATGGGGCAGGGCTGGGCCCGGTTGCTGGGGCTGTGCTGGTGTTGGGCTGGGGCTGGGGCTGGGCTGGGTACGAGGCTGGGGCTGCGGACAGGGCTGGGGCCGGGCTGGGGCTGGGCTGAGGGCCTGGCTGGGCTAGGGCTGGTGCTGGGGCAGGGCTGGGGCCGGGGCCGGGGTCTGGGCTGAGGGTAGGGCTTGAGCAGGGCTGGGGATGGGGGCTGGGATGGGGCAGGACTGGGGCTGGGGCTGTGCTGGGCTGGGGCTGGGGCTGGGCTGGGGCAGGGATGGGGCGGGGGCTGGGGCAGGGCTGGGGCTAGGGCTGGGGCTGGGGCTGGAATGGGCCTGGGCTGAGGGCAGGGCTGGGCTAGGTCTGTGGCTGGGGCAGAGCTGGGCAGGGGCCGGGGCTGGGCTGGGGCAGGGTTGGGGCTGGGGCTGGGCTGGGGCTGGGTCCAGGGCAGGGGCTGGGCTGGGGCTGGGGCTGGGGCTGAGGGCAGGGCTGGGCTTGGGGTGGGGCTGAGGGCAGGGCTGGGCTTGGGGTGGGTTCGGTGCAGGGCTGGGGCTGGGCTAGGGCTGGGCTGGGGCCGGGGCTGGGGCCGTGGTTGGGGTGGGCTGGGGGCTGGGCTGGGCCCGGGCTGAGGGCAGGGCTGGGCTAGGGCTGGGGCTGGGCTGAGGGCAGGGCTGGGGGCAGGGCTGGGATAGGGCTGGGCTGGGGCCGGGGCTGGGGCTGTGCTGGGCTGGGGCTGGGGCTGGGGCTGGGCTGGGGCAAGGATGGGGCGGGGGCTGTTGCAAGGCTGGGATAGGGCTGGGCTGGGGCCGGGGCTGGGGCCGTGGGTGGGGCTGGGCTGGGGGCTGGGCTGGGCCTGGGCTGAGGGCAGGGCTGGGTCCAGGGCTGGGGCTGGGGCTGGGTCCAGGGCTGGGGCTGGGCTGTGGCTGGGGTGGGCTGGGGCTGGGGCTCAGGGCAGGGCTGGGGCAGGGCTGGGGCTGGGGCTGGGGCTGGGGTGGTCCGGGGCAGGGCTGGGGCTGGATTGTGGCTGGGGCTGGGCTGGGGCTAGGGCTGAGGGCAGGGCTGGGCTAGGGCTGGGGCTGGTGCTGGGCTGGGTTCTGGGCTGGGCTGGGGCGGGGAATGGAGCCGGGGCTGGGCCCGGGGCTGGGAGCAGGGCTGGGCTGGGGCAGGGACTGGAGCCGGGCCTGCGACTGGGGCTGGGTCCAGGGCTGGGGCTGGGCTGTGGCTGGGGCTGGGCTGTGGCAGGGCTGGGGTAGGGCTGGAGCTGGGGCTGGTGCCGGGGCTGGGAGCAGGGCTGGGCTGGGGCGGGGACTGGAGCCGGGGCTGAGGCTGGGCTAGGGTCTGGGCTGGGGCCGGGGATGCGACTGGGGCTGGGTCCAGGGCTGGGGCTGGGCTGTGGCTGGGGCTGAGGGCAGGTCTGAGATAGTGCTGGGGCTGGAAAAGGGCTGGGGCTGGGGCTGGGCTGGGGCTGGGTCCAGGGCAGGGGCTGGGCTGGGTCTGGGGCTGGGCCGGGGCACGGCTGGGGCTGGGGCAGGGGCCTTGGGCTGGGGACAGGGCTGGGGCCAGACGTGGGGCAGGGCTGGGGCTGGGCTGTGGCTGGGGTGGGCTGGGGCTGGGTCTCAGGGCAGGGCTGGGGCAGGGCTGGGGCTGGGGCTGGGGTTGGGGCTGGGCCTGGGCTAGGGCTGAGGGCAGGGCTGGGCTAGGGCTGGGGCTGGGGCTGGACTGTGGCTGGGGCTGGGCTGGGGCTAGGGCTGAGGGCAGGGCTGGGCTAGGGCTGGGGCTGGGGTTGGGGCTAGGGCTGAGGCAGGGCTGGGGCCGGGGCTGGTGCTGGGCTGGGTTCTGGGCTGGTCTGGGGCGGGGAATGGAGCCGGGGCTGGGCCCGGGGCTGGGAGCAGGGCTGGGCTGGGGCAGGGACTGGAGCCGGGCCTGCGACTGGGGCTGGGTCCAGGGCTGGGTCTGGGCTGTGGCTGGGGCTGGGCTGTGGCAGGGCTGGGGTAGGGCTGGAGCCGGGGCTGGGGCTGCGGCTGGGGCTGGGGCAGGGATGGGGCGGGGGCTGGGGCAGGGCTGGGGCTGGGGCTGGGGCTGGGGCTGGGCTGGGCCTGGGCTGAGGGCAGGGCTGGGCTAGGTCTGGGGCTGGGGCAGGGCTGCGGCCGGGACTGAGGCTGGGCTGGGTTCTGGGCTGGGGCTGAGGCGGGAACCAAGTCCATGGCTGAGCTGGGGCTGGGACAGCGCTGGGGCTGGGGCTGGGGCAGGGTTGGGGCCAGGGATGGGAGAGGGGCTGGGCAGGGGCCGGGGCTGGGCTGGGGCAGGGTTGGGGCTGGGGCTGGGCTGGGGCTGGGTCCAGGGCAGGGGCTTGGGCTGGGGCTGGGGCTGAGGGCAGGGCTGGGCTTGGGGTGGGGCTGAGGGCAGGGCTGGGCTTGGGGTGGGTTCGGTGCAGGGCTGGGGCTGGGGCTGGGCAGGGGCTGGGGCAGGGCTGGGCTAGGGCAGGGCTGGGCCCGGGGCTGGGGCCGTGGGTGGGGCTGGGCTGGGGGCTGGGCTGGGCCCGGGCTGAGGGCAGGGCTGGGCTAGGGCTGGGGCTGGGCTGAAGGCAGGGCTGGGGGCAGGGATGGGATCGGGGCTGGGCTGGGGCCGGGGCTGGGTTGGGCAGGGCTGGGATAGGGCTGGGCTGGTGCCGGGGCTGGGTTGGGCAGGGTTGGGGGCAGGGATGGGAGTGGGGCTGGGCTGGGGCTGGGGCTAGGCTGGGGCAGGGCTGGGATAGGGCTGGGCTGGGACCGGGGCTGGGAGCAGGGCTGGGCTGGGACAGGGACTGGGGCAAGGCTGGGCTTGGGGCTGGGCTGGGCTTGGGGTGGGTTCGGTGCAGGGCTGGGGCTGGGGCTGGGCAGGGGCTGGGGCAGGGCTGGGCTAGGGCTGGGCTGGGGCCGGAGCTGGGGCCGTGGGTGGGGCTGGGCTGGGGGCAGGGCTGGGCTAGGGCTGGGCTGGGGCCGGGGCTGCGGCTGGGGCTTAGTCCAGGGCTGGGGCAGGGCTCGGGCTGGCTCCAGGGCTGGGGTTGGGCTGTGGCTGGGGCTGGGCTGTGGCTGGGTCTGAGGGCAGGGCTGGGCTAGGTCTAGGTCTGGGGCTGGGGCTGGGCCGGGGCAGGGCTGGGGCTGGGCTGTGGCTGAGGGCAGGTCTGGGCTAGGTCTGGGGCTGGGGTAGGGGCCGGGGCTGGGGACAGGGCTGGGGCCAGAGCTGGGGCAGGGCTGGGGCTGGGGCTGGGCTGGGGCTGGGTCCAGGGCAGGGGCTGGGCTGGGTCTGGGGCTAGGCCGGGGCACGGCTGGGGCTGGGGCTGAGGCTGGGCTGGGTTCTGGGCTGGGGCTGGGGCGGGAACCAAGTCTATGGCTGGGCTGGGGCTGGGACAGGGCTGGGGCTGGGGCTGGGGCTGGGGCAGGGCTGGGGGCAGGGATGGGAGTGGGGCTGGGCTGGGGCCAGGGCTGGGCTGGGGCAGGGCTGGGGGCAGGGATGGGAGTGGGGCTGGGCTGGGGCCGGGGCTGGGCTGGGGCAGGGCTGGGGCTGGGGCTGGGCTGAGGCTGGGTCCAGGGCAGGGGCTGGGCTGGGTCTGGGGCTGGGCCGGGGTAGGGCTGGGGCTGGGGCAGGGGCCGGGGCTAGGGCTGGTCTGGGGCTGTGGTCTGGGGCCGTGGGTGGGGCTGGGCTGGGTCTAGGCTGGGCCGGGGCAGGGCTGGGGCTGGGGCAGGGATGGGGCGGGGGCTGGGGCAGGGCTGGGGCTGGGGCTTTGGCTGGGGCTGGGCTGGGGCTGGGCTGGGGCTGGGTCCAGGGCTGGGGCTGGGCTGTGGCTGGGGCTTGGCTGAGGGCAGGGCTAGGCTAGAGGTGGGGCTGGGGCAGGGCTGGGGCCGGGGTTGAGGCTGGGCTGGTTCTGGGCTGGGCCTGGGACAGGGCTGGGCCCGAGGCTGGGGCAGGTCTGGGTTAAGGCAGGGCTGGGCTGAGGCCAAGGGTGGGGCTGGGGCTGGGGCTGGGATGGGCCTGGGCTGAGGGCAGGGCTGGGCTAGGTCTGGGGCTGGGGCAGGGCTGAGGCCAGGGCTGAGGCTGGGCTGGGTTCTGGGCTGGGGCTGGGGCGGGAACCAAGACTATGGCTGGGCTGGGGCTGGGACAGTGCTGGGGCTGGGGCTGGGGCAGGGGTGGGGGCAGGGATGGTAGAGGGGCTGGGCAGGGGCCGCGGCTGGGCTGGGGCAGGGGTGGGACTGGGGCTGGGCTGGGGCTGGGTCTAGGACAGGGGCTGGGCTGGGGCTGGGGCTGGGGCTGAGGGCAGGGCTGGGCTAGGGGTGGGGCCGGAGCAGGGGCCGGGGCTGGGGCTGGGTTCAGTGCAGGGCTGGGGCTGGGGCAGGGTGGGGACTGGGGCAGGTCTGGGCTAGGGCTGGGCTGGGGCCGGGGCTGGGGCCTTGGGTGAGGCTGGGCTGGGGGCTGGGCTGGGCCTGGGCTGAGGGCAGGGCTGGGCTAGGGCTGGGGCTGGGCTGAGGGCAGGGCTGGGCTAGGGCTGGGGCTGGGGCAGGGCTGCGGCCGGGGCTGAGGCTGGGCTGGGTTCTGGGCTGGGGCTGGGGCGGGAACCAAGTCTATGGCTGGGCTGGGGCTGGGACAGGGCTGGGGCTGGGGCTGGGGCTGGGGCAGGGCTGGGGGCAGGGATGGGAGTGGGGCTGGGCAGGGGCCGGGGCTGGGCTGGGGCAGGGCTGGGGCTGGGGCTGGGCTGAGGCTGGGTCCAGGGCAGGGGCTGGGCTGGGTCTGGGGCTGGGCCGAGGCAGGGCTGGGGCTGGGGCAGGGGCCGGGGCTAGGGCTGGTCTGGGGCTGGGGCTGGGGCCGTGGGTGGGGCTGGGCTGGGGGCTGGGGCTGGGCCGGGGCAGGGCTGGGGCTGGACTGTGGCTGGGTCTGGGCTGGGTCCTGGGCTGGGCTGGGGCAGGGACTGGAGCCGGGCCTGCGACTGGGGCTGGGTCCAGGGCTGGGGCTGGGCTGTGGCTGGGGCTGGGCTGGGGCAGGGCTGTGGCAGGGGCTGGGCTGGGGCTGGGTCCAGGGCAGGGGCTGGGCTGGGGCTGGGGCTGGGGCTGAGGGCAGGGCTGGGGTAGGGTTGGTGCCGGAGCTGGGACCAGGGCTGGGAGCAGGGCTGGGACTGAGGTTGGGGCCGGGGCTGGGGCAGGACTAGGCTGGAGGCTGGGCCTTGGGATGGGGCTGGGCTGGGGGCAGGGCCGGGCTAGGGCTGGGCTGGGGCCGGGGCTGCAGCTGGGGCTTAGACCAGGGCTGGGGCAGGGCTGGGGCTGGGTCCAGGGCTGGGCTGTGGCTGGGGCTGGGGCAGGGCTGGGCTAGGGCTGGGCTGGGGCCGGGGCTGCGGCTGGGGCTTAGTCCAGGGCTGGGGCAGGGCTCGGGCTGGCTCCAGGGCTGGGGTTGGGCTGTGGCTGGGGCCGAGGGTGGGGCTGGGGCTGGGGCTGCGGCAGGGCTGGGGCCGGGGCTGGTGCTGGGCTGGGCTGGGGCGGGGACTGGAGCCGGGGCTGAGGCTGGGCTAGGCTCTGGTCTGGGGCCGGGGGCTGCGACTGGGGCTGGGTCCAGAGCTGGGGCTGGGCTGTGGCTGGGGCTGGGCTGGGGCAGGGTTGGGGATGGGGATGGGGCTGGGCTGGGGCTGGGTCCAGGGCAGGGGCAGGGCTGGGGACAGGGCTTGGGCCAGAGGTGGGCTGGGGCCGGGGGACAGGGCTGGGGTAGGGCTGGGTCCAGGGCTGGGGCTGGGCTGTGGCTGGGGTGGGCTGGTGCTGGGGGTCAGGGCAGGGCTGGGGCAGGGCTGGGGCTGGGGCTGGGGCTAAGGCTGGGGCTGGTCCGGGGCAGGGGTGGGGCTGGACTGTGGCTGGGGCTGGGCTGGGGCTAGGGCTGAGGGCAGGGCTGGGCTAGGGCTGGGGCTGGGGTTGGGGCTGGGGCTGCGGCAGGGCTGGGTCCAGGGCTGGGGCAGGGCTGGGGCTGGGGCTGGGGCTGGTCCGGGGCAGGGGTGGGGCTGGACTGTGGCTGGGGCTGGGCTGGGGCTAGGGCTGAGGGCAGGGCTGGGCTAGGGCTGGGGCTGGGTTTGGGGCTGGGGCTGCGGCATGGCTGGGGCCGGGGCTGGTGCTGGGCTGGGTTCTGGGCTGGGCTGGTGCGGGGAATGGAGCGGAGGCTCGGCCCGGGGCTGGGAGCAGGGCTGGGCTGGGGCGGGGACTGGAGCCGGGCCTGCGACTGGGGCTGGGTCCAGGGCTGGGGCTGGGCTGTGGCTAGGGCTGAGCTGGGGCTGGGTCCAGGGCTGGGGCTGGGCTGTGGCTGGGGCTGGGCTGTGGCAGGGCTGGGGTAGGGCTGGAGCCGGGGCTGGGGCCGGGGCTGGGAGCAGGGCTGGGCTGGGGCGGGGCCGTGGCAGGGGCTGGGCTGGAGCTGGGTCCAGGGCAGGGGCTGGGCTGGGGATGGGGGCTGGGGCTGGAGCCGGGGCTGTGACTGGGGATGGGTCCAGGGCTGGGGCTGGGCTGGGGCAGGGCCGTGGCAGGGGCTGGGCTGGAGCTGGGTCCAGGGCAGGGGGTGGGCTGGGGCTGGGGCTGGGCCAGTGCAGGGCTGGGGCTGGGGCTGGGGCTGGGCTGGGGGCAGGGCTGGGCTAGGGCTGGGCTGGGGCCGGGGCTGCGGCTGGGGCTTAGTCCAGGGCTGGGGCAGGGCTCGGGCTGGGTCCAGGGCTGGCGTTGGGCTGTGGCTGGGGCCGAGGGTGGGGCTGGGGCTGGGGCTGCGGCAGGGCTGGGGCCGGGGCTGGTGCTGAGCTGGGCTGGGGCGGGGACTGGAGCCGGGGCTGGGGCCGGGGCTGGGAGACGGGCTGGGCTGGGGCGGGGACTGGAGCCGGGGTTGAGGCTGGGCTACGGTCTGGGCTGGGGCCGGGGCTGCGACTGGGGCTGGGTCCAGGGCTGGGGCTTGGCTGGGGCTGGGGCTGGGACTGGGGCAGGGCTGGGGCAGGGCTTGGGCAGGGCTGGGGCTGGGGCTGGGCTAGGGCTGGGTCCAGGGCTGGGGCTGGGCTGTGGCTGGGGCTGGGCTGGGGTTGGGGCTGAGGGCAGGTCTGGGCTAGGGCTGGGGCTGGGGAAGGGCTGGGGCTGGGCTGGGGCTGGGGCTGGGACTGGGGCAGGGCTGGGGCAGGGCTTGGGCAGGGCTGGGGCTGGGACTGGGCTAGGGCTGGGTCCAGGGCTGGGGCTGGGCTGTGGCTGGGGCTGGGGAAGGGCTGGGGCTGGGGCTGGATCTGGGGCTGGGTCTAGGGCTGGGGCTGGGTTGTGGCTGGGGCAGGGCTGGGGCTGTGCTGGGCTGGGGCTGGGGCTGGGCTGGGGCAGGGATGGGGCGGGGGCTAGGCATGGCTGGGCTAGGGCTGGGCTGGGGCCGGGGCTGGGGCCGTGGGTGGGGCTGGGCTGGGGGCTGGGCTGGGCTAGGGCTGGGGCTGGGGCAGGGCTGCGGCCGGGGCTGAGGCTGGGCTGGGTTCTGGGCTGGGGCTGGGGCGGGAACCAAGTCTATGGCTGGGCTGGGGCTGGGACAGGGCTGGGGCTGGGGCTGGGGCTGGGGCAGGGCTGGAGGCAGGGATGTGAGTGGGGCTGGGCTGGGGCTGGGTCCTGGGCAGGGGCTGGGCTGGGGCTGGGGCTGGGCCGGGGCAGGGCTTGGGCTGGGGCAGGGGCCGGGGCTAGGGCTGGTCTGGGGCCAGGGCTGGGGCCGTGGGTGGGGCTGGGCTGTGGCTGGGGCTGGGCTGGAGCAGGGTTGGGGCTGGGGCTGGGGCTGGGACTGGGGCAGGGCTGGGGCAGGGCTTGGGCAGGGCTGGGTTGGGACTGGGCTATGGCTGGTTCCAGGGCTGGGGCAGGGCTGTGGCAGGGGCTGGGCTGGGGCTGGGTCCAGGGCAGGGGCTGGGGCTGGGGCTGGGGCTGAGAGCAGGGCTGGGGCTGGGGCTGGGGCTGAGAGCAGGGCTGGGTTAGGGTTGGAGCCGGAGCTGGGACCGGGGCTGGGAGCAGGGCTGGGACTGAGGTTGGGGCCGGGGCTGGGGCAGGACTAGACTGGAGGCTGGGCCTTGGGCTGGGGCTGGGCTGGAGTCAGGGCTGGGCTAGGGCTGGGCTGGGGCCGGGGCTGCGGCTGGGGCTTAGTCCAGGGCTGGGGCAGGGCTCGGGCTGGGTCCAGGGCTGGGGTTGGGCTGTGGCTGGGGCCGAGGGTGGGGCAGGGCTGGGGCTGCGGCAGAGCTGGGGCCGGGGCTGGTGCTGGGC
This sequence comes from Melanerpes formicivorus, assembly GCF_026170545.1. Taxonomy (NCBI): domain Eukaryota; kingdom Metazoa; phylum Chordata; class Aves; order Piciformes; family Picidae; genus Melanerpes; species Melanerpes formicivorus. The sequence continues at coordinate 61,042 of NW_027142934.1, forward strand.
TGGGCTGGGGCGGGGACTGGAGCCGGGGCTGGGGCCGGGGCTGGGAGCAGGGCTGGGCTGGGGCGGGGACTGGAGCCGGGGCTGAGGCTGGGCTACGGTCTGGGCTGGGGCTGGGGCTGGGGCTGGGACTGGAGCAGGGCTGGGGCAGGGCTGGGGCTGAGGCTGTGGCGGGGTCCAGGGCAGGGGCAGGGCTGGGGCTGGGGCTGGGCCGGTGCAGGGCTGGGGCAGGGTTGGGGCTGGGCTGAGGGCAGGGCTGGGGCTGTGGCTGGGCTGGGGCTGGGGCTGGGGAAGGGCTGGGGCTGGGCTGAGGGCAGGGCTGGGGCTGTGGATGGATAAGGGGCTTGGTCCAGGGCTGGGGCTGGGTTGTGGCTGGGACTGGGCTGGGGCAGGGCTGGGGCTGGGGCTGTGGCTGGGTCTGGGCTGGGGCAAGGCTGGGGCTGGGGCTGAGCTGGGGCTGGGTCCAGGGCTGGGGCTGGGCTGTGGCTGGGGCTGGGCTGGGGCTGGTTCCAGGGCTGGGGCTGGGGCTGTGGCTGGGGCTGGGCTGGGGCTGGGCTGGGACCGGGGTTGGGGCTGTGGGGTGGGGCTGGGCTGGGGGCTGGGCTGGGCCTGGGCTGAGGGCAGGGCTGGGCTAGGGCTGGGGCTGGGCTGAGGGCAAGGCTGGGCTAGGTCTGGGGCTGGGGCAGGGCTGGGGCTGGGTTGTGGCTGGGGCTGGGCTGGGGCAGGGCTGGGGCTGGGGCTGGGGCTGGGGCTGGGCTGGGGCAGGGCTGGGGCTGGGGCTGTGGCTGGGGCTGGGCTGGGGCAGGGCTGGGGCTGGGGCTGGGCTGGGTCTGGGGCTAGGCCCGGGCAGGGCTGGGGCTGGGGCTGGGGCCGGGGCTAGGGCTGGGCTGGGGCCGGGGCTGGGGCCGTGGGTGGGGCTGGGCTGGGGGCTGGGCTGGGCCGGGGCAGGGCTGGGTCTGGGGCAGGGGCCGGGGCTGGGGACAGGGCTGGGGCCAGAGGTGGGCTGGGGCCGGGGACAGGGCTGGTGTAGGGCTGGGTCCAGGGCTGGGGCTGGGCTGGGGCTGGGGCTGGGGCTGGGGCTGGGGCTGGGCTGGGTCCAGGGCTGGGGCTGGGTCCAGGGCGGGGGGTTGTGGCTGGGGCCGGGGCCGGGGCTGTGGGTGGGGCTGGGCTGGGCCTGGGCTGAGGGCTGGGGCTGGGCTAGGGCTGGGGCTGGGCTGAGGGCAGGGCTGGGCTAGGTCTGGGGCTGGGGCAGGGCTGCGGCCGGGGCTGAGGCTGGGCTGGGTTCTGGGCTGGGGCTGGGGCGGGAACCAAGTCTATGGCTGGGCTGGGGCTGGGACAGGGCTGGGGCTGGGGCTGGGGCTGGGGCAGGGCTGGGGGCAGGGATGGGAGTGGGGCTGGGCTGGGGCCGGGGCTGGGCTGGGACTGGGCTGAGGCTGGGGCTGGACTGGGGCTGGGTCCAGGGCAGGGGCTGGGTCTGGGACAGGGATGGGGCCAGAGGTGGGGCTGGGCTGGTGCCGGGCTGGGGCTGGGTTGGGTGCAGGGCTGGAGCTGGGGCAGGGCGGGGGCTGGAACAGAGCTGGGTCCAGGGCTGGGCTGGGGCCGGGGACAGGGCTGGGGTAGGGCTGGGTCCAGGGCTGGGGCTGGGGCTGGGTCCAGGGCTGGGGCTGAGCTGTGGCTGGGGTGGGCTGGGGCTGGGGCTCAGGGCAAGGGTGGGGCAGGGCTGGGGCTGGGGCTGGGGCCTGGGCTGGACTGTGGTGGGGGCTGGAGTGGGTTTTGGCTGGGGCAGGGCTGGGCTAGGGCTGGGTCTCGGGTTGGGGCTGGGGCTGCGGCAGGGCTGGGGCCGGGGCTGGTGCTGGGCTGGGTTGTGGGCTGGGCTGGGGTGGGGAATGGAGCCGGGCCTGCGACTGGGGCTGGGTCCAGGGCTGGGGCTGGGCTGTGGCTGGGGCTGGGCTGTGGCAGGGCTGGGGTAGGGCTGGAGCCGGGGCTGGGGCCAGGGCTGGGAACAAGGCTGGGCTGGGGCGGGGACTGGAGCCGGGGCTGAGGCTGGGCTAGGGTCTGGGCTGGGGCCGGGGTTGCGACTGGGGCTGGGTCCAGGGCTGGGGCTGGGCTGTGGCTGGGGCTGGGCTGGGGCAGGGCTGAGGCAGGGGCTTGGCTGGGGCTGGGGCTGGGCCGGTGCAGGGCTGGGGCTGGGGCTGGGGCTGAGGGCAGGGCTGGGGTAGGGTTGGAGCCGGAGCTGGGACCAGGGCTGGGAGAAGGGCTGGGACTGAGGTTGGGACTGGGGAAGGGCTGGGTTGGGGCCGGGGCTGGGGCAGGACTAGGCTGGACGCTGGGCCTTGGGCTGGGGCTGGGCTGGGGGCAGGGCTGGGGCTGGGGCTGGGGCTGGGGCAGGGCTGGGGGCAGGGATGGGAGTGGGGCTGGCCAGGGTCTGGGCTGGGGCCGGGGGTGGGGCTGGGGCTGGGGCTGGGCTGTGGCTGGGGCTGGGGCAGGGCTGGGCTAGGGCTGGGCTGGGTCCGGGGCTGGGGTTGGGCTGTGGCTGGGGCCGAGGGTGGGGCTGGGGCTGGGGATGCGGCAGGGCTGGGGCCGGGGCTGGTGCTGAGCTGGGCTGGGGCGGGGACTGGAGCCGGGGCTGGGGTCGGGGCCGGGAGCAGGGCTGGGCTGGGGCGGGGACTGGAGCCGGGGCTGAGGCTGGGCTAGGGTCTGGGCTGGGGCCGGGGCTGCGACTGGGGCTGGGTCCAGGGCAGGGGCTGGGCTGGGGCTGGGGCTGGGCCGGGGCAGGGCTGGGCTGGGGCTGGGCTGGGGCTGGGTCCAGGGAAGGGGCTGGGCTGGGTCTGGGGCTGGGCCGTGGCAGGGCTGGGGCTGGGTTGGGTGCAGGGCTGGGGCTGGGGCAGGCCGGGGGCTGGAACAGGGCTGGGTCCAGGGCTGGGCTGGGGCCGGGGACAGGGCTGGGGTAAGGCTGGGTCCAGGGCTGGGGCTGGGGCTGGGTCCAGGGCTGGGGCTGGGCTGTGGCTGGGGTGGGCTGGGGCTGGGGCTCAGGGCAGGGCTGCGGCAGGCCTGGGGCTGGGCCGGGGCAGGGCTGGGGCTGGACTGTGGCTGGGGCTAGGCTGGGGCTAGGGCTGAGGGCAGGGCTGGGCTAGGGCTGGGGCTGGGGTTGGGGCTGGGTCTGCGGCAGGGCTGGGGCCGGGGCTGGTGCTGGGCTGGGTTCTGGGCTGGGCTGGGGCGGGGAATGGAGCCGGGGCTGGGCCCGGGGCTGGGAGCAGGGCTGGCACTGAGGTTGGGGCCGGGGCTGGGGCAGGACTAGGCTGGAGGCTGGGCCTTGGGCTGGGGATGGACTCGTGGCATGGCTGGGGCTGGGGCTGGGCATGGGGCAGGGCTGGGCCCGGTTGCTGGGGCTGTGCTGGTGTTGGGCTGGGGCTGGGGCTGGGCTGGGTACGAGGCTGGGGCTGCGGACGGGGCTGGGGCCGGGCTGGGGCTGGGCTGAGGGCCTGGCTGGGCTAGGGCTGGTGCTGGGGCAGGGCTGGGGCCGGGGCCGGGGTCTGGGCTGAGGGTAGGGCTTGAGCAGGGCTGGGGATGGGGGCTGGGATGGGGCAGGACTGGGGCTGGGGCTGTGCTGGGCTGGGGCTGGGGCTGGGCTGGGGCAGGGATGGGGCGGGGGCTGGGGCAGGGCTGGGGCTAGGGCTGGGGCTGGGGCTGGAATGGGCCTGGGCTGAGGGCAGGGCTGGGCTAGGTCTGGGGCTGGGGCAGAGCTGGGCAGGGGCCGGGGCTGGGCTGGGGCAGGGTTGGGGCTGGGGCTGGGCTGGGGCTGGGTCCAGGGCAGGGGCTGGGCTGGGGCTGGGGCTGGGGCTGAGGGCAGGGCTGGGCTTGGGGTGGGGCTGAGGGCAGGGCTGGGCTTGGGGGTGGGTTCGGTGCAGGGCTGGGGCTGGGGCTGGGCAGGGGCTGGGGCAGGGCTGGGCTAGGGCTGGGCTGGGGCCGGGGCTGGGGCCGTGGTTGGGGCTGGGCTGGGGGCTGGGCTGGGCCCGGGCTGAGGGCAGGGCTGGGCTAGGGCTGGGGCTGGGCTGAGGGCAGGGCTGGGGGCAGGGATGGGAGAGGGGCTGGGCTGGGGCCGGGGCTGGGCTGGGGCAGGGCTGGGATAGGGCTGGGCTGGGGCCGGGGCTGGGGCTGTGCTGTGCTGGGGCTGGGGCTGGGGCTGGGCTGGGGCAAGGATGGGGCGGGGGCTGTTGCAAGGCTGGGATAGGGCTGGGCTGGGGCCGGGGCTGGGGCCGTGGGTGGGGCTGGGCTGGGGGCTGGGCTGGGCCTGGGGCTGAGGGCAGGGCTGGGTCCAGGGCTGGGGCTGGGGCTGGGTCCAGGGCTGGGGCTGGGCTGTGGCTGGGGTGGGCTGGGGCTGGGGCGGGGAATGGAGCCGGGGCTGGGCCCGGGGCTGGGAGCAGGGCTGGGCTGGGGCAGGGACTGGAGCCGGGCCTGCGACTGGGGCTGGGTCCAGGGCTGGGGCTGGGCTGTGGCTGGGGCTGGGCTGTGGCAGGGCTGGGGTAGGGCTGGAGCTGGGGCTGGTGCCGGGGCTGGGAGCAGGGCTGGGCTGGGGCGGGGACTGGAGCCGGGGCTGAGGCTGGGCTAGGGTCTGGGCTGGGGCCGGGGATGCGACTGGGGCTGGGTCCAGGGCTGGGGCTGGGCTGTGGCTGGGGCTGAGGGCAGGTCTGAGATAGTGCTGGGGCTGGGGAAGGGCTGGGGCTGGGCTGAGGGCAGGGCTGGGGCAGGGCTGTGGCTGGGGATGGATCTGGGTCTGGGTCCAGGGCTGGGGCTGGGCTGGGGCTGGGCTGGGGCCGGGGATGGGCTGGGGCAGGGCTGGGGCTGGGGCTGGGCTGGGGCTGGGTCCAGGGCAGGGGCTGGGCTGGGTCTGGGGCTGGGCCGGGGCAGGGCTGGGGCTGGGGCAGGGGCCTTGGGCTGGGGACAGGGCTGGGGCCAGACGTGGGGCAGGGCTGGGGCTGGGCTGTGGCTGGGGTGGGCTGGGGCTGGGTCTCAGGGCAGGGCTGGGGCAGGGCTGGGGCTGGGGCTGGGGCTGGGGTTGGGGCTGGGCCTGGGCTAGGGCTGAGGGCAGGGCTGGGCTAGGGCTGGGGCTGGGACTGGACTGTGGATGGGGCTGGGCTGGGGCTAGGGCTGAGGGCAGGGCTGGGCTAGGGCTGGGGCTGGGGTTGGGGCTAGGGCTGAGGCAGGGCTGGGGCCGGGGCTGGTGCTGGGCTGGGTTCTGGGCTGGTCTGGGGCGGGGAATGTAGCCGGGGCTGGGCCCGGGGCTGGGAGCAGGGCTGGGCTGGGGCAGGGACTGGAGCCGGGCCTGCGACTCGGGCTGGGTCCAGGGCTGGGGCTGGGCTGTGGCTGGGGCTGGGCTGTGGCAGGGCTGGGGTAGGGCTGGAGCCAGGGCTGGGGCTGCGGCTGGGGCTGGGGCAGGGATGGGGCGGGGGCTGGGGCAGGGCTGGGGCTGGGGCTGGGGCTGGGCTGGGCCTGGGCTGAGGGCAGGGCTGGGCTAGGTCTGGGGCTGGGGCAGGGCTGGGGCCGGGACTGAGGCTGGGCTGGGTTCTGGGCTGGGGCTGGGGCGGGGAACCAAGTCCATGGCTGAGCTGGGGCTGGGACAGGGCTGGGGCTGGGGCTGGGGCTGGGGCAGGGTTGGGGCCAGGGATGGGAGAGGGGCTGGGCAGGGGCCGGGGATGGGCTGGGGCAGGGTTGGGGCTGGGACTGGGCTGGGGCTGGGTCCAGGGCAGGGGCTTGGGCTGGGGCTGGGGCTGAGGGCAGGGCTGGGCTTGGGGTGGGGCTGAGGGCAGGGCTGGGCTTGGGGTGGGTTCGGTGCAGGGCTGGGGCTGGGGCTGGGCAGGGGCTGGGGCAGGGCTGGGCTAGGGCAGGGCTGGGCCCGGGGCTGGGGCCGTGGGTGGGGCTGGGCTGGGGGCTGGGCTGGGCCCGGGCTGAGGGCAGGGCTGGGCTAGGGCTGGGGCTGGGCTGAGGGCAGGGCTGGGGGCAGGGATGGGATAGGGGCTGGGCTGGGGCCGGGGCTGGGTTGGGCAGGGCTGGGATAGGGCTGGGCTGGTGCCGGGGCTGGGTTGGGCAGGGCTGGGGGCAGGGATGGGAGTGGGGCTGGGCTGGGGCTGGGGCTAGGCTGGGGCAGGGCTGGGGCAAGGATGGGGCGGGGGCTGTTGCAAGGCTGGGCTAGGGCTGGGCTGGGGCCGGGGCTGGGGCCGTGGGTGGGGCTGGGCTGGGGTCTGGGCTGGGCCTGGGCTGAGGGCAGGGGCTGGGTCCAGGGCTGGGGCTGGGGCTGGGTCCAGGGCTGGGGCTGGGCTGTGGCTGGGGTGGGCTGGGGCTGGGGCTCAGGGCAGGGCTGGGGCAGGGCTGGGGCTCGGGCTGGGGCTGGGGCTGGTCCGGGGCAGGGCTGGGGCTGGACTGTGGCTGGGGCTGGGCTGGGGCTAGGGCTGGGCTGGGGCTGGGCTGGGGCCGAGGGTGGGGCTGGGGCTGGGGCTGGGGCTGAGGGCAGGGCTGGGCTAGGGCTGGGGCTGGGGCAGGGCTGGGGCTGGTCTGAGGGCAGGGCTGGGGTAGGGCTGGGGCTGGGGGTAGGGCTGGGGCCGGGGCTGAGGCTGGGCTGGGTTCTGGGCTGGGCCTGGGACAGGGCTGGGCCCGAGGCTGGGGCAGGGCTGGGGTAGGGCTGGAGCCAGGGCTGGGGCCGGGGCTGGGAGCAGGGCTGGCACTGAGGTTGGGGCCGGGGCTGGGGCAGGACTAGGCTGGAGGCTGGGCCTTGGGCTGGGGCTGGACTCGTGGCATGGCTGGGGCTGGGGCTGGGCATGGGGCAGGGCTGGGCCCGGTTGCTGGGGCTGTGCTGGGGTTGGGCTGGGGCTGGGGCTGGGCTGGGTACGAGGCTGGGGCTGCGGACAGGGCTGGGGCCTGGCTGGGGCTGGGCTGAGGGCCTGGCTGGGCTAGGGCTGGTGCTGGGGCAGTGCTGGGGCCGGGGCTGGGGTCTGGGCTGAGGGTAGGGCTTGGGCAGGGCTGGGGATGGGGGCTGGGATGGGGCAGGGTTGGGGGCAGGGATGGGAGAGGGGCTGGGCAGGGGCCGGGGCTGGGCTGGGGCAGGGTTGGGGCTGGGGCTGGGCTGGGGCCGGGTCCAGGGCAGGAGCTGGGCTGGGGCTGTGCTGGGCTGGGGCTGGGGCTGGGGCTGGGGCAGGGATGGGGCGGGGGCTGGGGCTGGGCTGGGGCTGGGGCTGGGGCTGGGGCTGGGCTGGGCCTGGGCTGAGGGCAGGGCTGGGCTAGGTCTGGGGCTGGGGCAGGGCTGCGGCCGGGGCTGAGGCTGGGCTGGGTTCTGGGCTGGGGCTGGGGCGGGAACCAAGTCCATGGCTGAGCTGGGGCTGGGACAGGGCTGGGGCTGGGGCTGGGGCTGGGGCAGGGTTGAGGGCAGGGATGGGAGAGGGGATGGGCAGGGGCCGGGGCTGGGCTGGGGCAGGGTTGGGGCTGGGGCTGGGCTGGGGCTGGTTCCAGGGCAGGGGCTGGGCTGGGGCTGGGGCTGAGGGCAGGGCTGGGCTTGGGGTGGGGCTGAGGGCAGGGCTGGGCTTGGGGTGGGTTCGGTGCAGGGCTGGGGCTGGGGCTGGGCAGGGGCTGGGGCAGGGCTGGGCTAGGGCTGGGCTGGGCCCGGGGCTGGGGCCGTGGGTGGGGCTGGGCTGGGGGCTGGGCTTGGCCCGGGCTGAGGGCAGGGCTGGGGGCAGGGATGGGAGAGGGGCTGGGCTGGGGCCGGGGCTGGGGTTGGGCAGGGTTGGGGGCAGGGATGGGAGTGGGGCTGGGCTGGGGCCGGGGCTGGGCTGGGGCAGGGCTGGGATAGGGCTGGGCTGGGGCCGGGGCTGGGGCTGTGGGTGGGGGCTGGGCTGGGGGCTGGGCTGGGCCTGGGCTGAGGGCAGGGCTGGGTCCAGGGCTGGGGCTGGGGCTGGGTCCAGGGCTGGGGCTGGGCTGTGGCTGGGGTGGGCTGGGGCTGTGGCTCAGGGCAGGGCTGGGGCAGAGCTGGGGCTGGGGCTGGGGCTGGGGCTGGTCTGGGGCAGGGCTGGGGCTGGACTGTGGCTGGGGCTGGGCTGGGGCTAGGGCTGAGGGCAGGGCTGGGCTAGGGCTGGGCCTGGGGCTGGGGCTGGGGCTGCAGCAGGGCTGGGGCCAGGGCTGGTGCTGGGCTGGGTTCTGGGCTGGGCTGGGGCGGGGGAATGGAGCCGGGGCTGGGCCCGGGGCTGGGAGCAGGGCTGGGCTGGGGCAGGGACTGGAGCCGGGCCTGCGACTGGGGCTGGGTCCAGGGCTGGGGCTGGGCTGTAGCTGGGGCTGGGCTGTGGCAGGGCTGGGGTAGGGCTGGAGCCGGGGCTGGGGCCGGGGCTGGGAGCAGGGCTGGGCTGGGGCGGGGACTGGAGCCGGGGCTGAGGCTGGGCTAGGGTCTGGGCTGTGGCCGGGGCTGCGACTGGGGCTGGGTCCAGGGCTGGGGCTGGGCTGTGGGCTGGGGGCTGGGCTGGGGCAGGTTTGGGGCTGGGGCTGGGCTGGGGCTGGGTCCAGGGCAGGGGGCAGGACTGGGGCTGGGGCAGGACTGGGGCAGGGCTGGGGCAGGGCTTGGGCAGGGCTGGGGCTGGGGCTGGGCTAGGGTTGGGTCCAGGGCTGGGGCTGGGCTGTGGCTGGGGCTGAGGGCAGGTCTGGGCTAGTGCTGGGGCTGGGGGAAGGGCTTGGGGGCTGGGCTGAGGGCAGGGCTGGGGCAGGGCTGTGGCTGGGGATGGATCTGGGGCTGGGTCCAGGGCTGGGGCTGGGTTGTGGCTGGGGCTGGGCTGGGGCAGGGCTGGGGCTGGGGCTGTGTCTGGGTCTGGGCAGGGGCTGGGGCTGAGCTGGGGCTGGGCTGGGGCTGGGGCTGAGCTGGGGCTGGGTCCAGGGCTGGGGGCTGGGCTGTGGCTGGGGCTGGGCTGGGGGCTGGGTCCAGGGCTGGGGCTGTGGCTGGGGCTGTGGCTGGGGATGGGCTGGGGCTGGGCTGGGGCTGGGTCCAGGGCTGGGGCTGGGGCTGGGGCTGGGGCTGGGTTGGGGCTGGGGCTGGGCTGGGGCCGGGTCCAGGGCAGGAGCTGGGCTGGGGCTGTGCTGGGCTGGGGCTGGGGCTGGGGCTGGGGCGGGGATGGGGCGGGGGCTGGGGCTGGGCTGGGGCTGGGGCTGGGGCTGGGGCTGGGCTGGGCCTGGGCTGAGGGCAGGGCTGGGCTAGGTCTGGGGCTGGGGCAGGGCTGCGGCCGGGGCTGAGGCTGGGCTGGGTTCTGGGCTGGGGCTGGGGCGGGGAACCAGTCCATGGCTGAGCTGGGGCTGGGACAGGGCTGGGGCTGGGGCTGGGGCTGGGGCAGGGTTGGGGGCAGGGATGGGAGAGGGGATGGGCAGGGGCCGGGGCTGGGCTGGGGCAGGGTTGGGGCTGGGGCTGGGCTGGGGCTGGGGCTGAGCTGGGGCTGGGCTGGGGCTGGGGCTGAGCTGGGGCTGGGTCTGAGCTGGGGCTGGGTCCAGGGCTGGGGCTGGGCTGTGGCTGGGGCTGGGCTGGGGCTGGGTCCAGGGCTGGGGCTGTGGCTGGGGCTGGGTCCAGGGCTGGGGTTGGGCTGTGGCTGGGGCCGAGGGTGGGGCTGGGGCTGGGGATGCGGCAGGGCTGGGGCCGGGGCTGGTGCTGAGCTGGGCTGGGGCGGGGACTGGAGCCGGGGCTGGGGTCGGGGCCGGGAGCAGGGCTGGGCTGGGGCGGGGACTGGAGCCGGGGCTGAGGCTGGGCTAGGGTCTGGGCTGGGGCCGGGGCTGCGACTGGGGCTGGGTCCAGGGCAGGGGCTGGGCTGGGGCTGGGGCTGGGCCGGTGCAGGGCTGGGCTGGGGCTGGGCTGGGACTGGGTCCAGGGAAGGGGCTGGGCTGGGTCTGGGGCTGGGCCGTGGCAGGGCTGGGGCTGGGTTGGGTGCAGGGCTGGGGCTGGGGCAGGCCGGGGGCTGGAACAGGGCTGGGTCCAGGGCTGGGCTGGGGCTGGGGACAGGGCTGGGGTAAGGCTGGGTCCAGGGCTGGGGCTGGGGCTGGGTCCAGGGCTGGGGCTGGGCTGTGGCTGGGGTGGGCTGGGGCTGGGGCTCAGGGCAGGGCTGCGGCAGGCCTGGGGCTGGGCTGGGGCAGGGCTGGGGCTGGACTGTGGCTGGGGCTAGGCTGGGGCTAGGGCTGAGGGCAGGGCTGGGCTAGGGCTGGGGCTGGGGTTGGGGCTGGGTCTGCGGCAGGGCTGGGGCCGGGGCTGGTGCTGGGCTGGGTTCTGGGCTGGGCTGGGGCGGGGAATGGAGCCGGGGCTGGGCCCGGGGCTGGGAGCAGGGCTGGGCTGGGGCAGGGACTGGAGCCGGGCCTGCGACTGGGGCTGGGTCCAGGGCTGGGGCTGGGCTGTGGCTGGGGCTGGGCTGGGGCAGGGTTGGGGCTGGGGCTGGGCTTGGGGAGGGCTGGGGATGGGGGCTGGGATGGGGCAGGACTGCAGCTGGGGCTGGGCTGGGGCAGGGATGGGGCGGGGGCTGGGCTAGGGGCCGGGGCTGTGGTCGGGGCTGTGTTGGGGCTGGGCTCTTTCCAGGGCTGGGGCTGTGCTTTGGCTGTGGCTGGGCTGGGGCAGGGCTGGGCTGGGGCTGGGCTGGGGCCGAGGGTGGGGCTGGGGCTGGGGCCGAGTTTGGGGCTGGGGCTGGGGCTGGGGCTGGGGCTGAGGGCAGGGCTGGGCTAGGGCTGGGTCTGGGGCAGGGCTGGGGGCTGGTCTGAGGGCAGGGCTGGGGTAGGGCTGGGACTGGGGTAGGGCTGGGGCCGGGGCTGAGGCTGGGCTGGGTTCTGGGCTGGGCCTGGGACAGGGCTGGGCCCGAGGTTGGGGCAGGGCTGGGGTAGGGCTGGAGCCAGGGCTGGGGCCGGGGCTGGGAGCAGGGCTGGCACTGAGGTTGGGGCCGGGGCTGGGGCAGGACTAGGCTGGAGGCTGGGCCTTGGGCTGGGGCTGGACTCGTGGCATGGCTGGGGCTGGGGCTGGGCATGGGGCAGGGCTGGGCCCGGTTGCTGGGGCTGTGCTGGTGTTGGGCTGGGGCTGGGGCTGGGCTGGGTATGAGGCTGGGGCTGCGGACAGGGCTGGGCCCGAGGTTGGGGCAGGGCTGAGGTAGGGCTGGAGCCAGGGCTGGGGCCGGGGCTGGGAGCAGGGCTGGCACTGAGGTTGGGGCCGGGGCTGGGGCAGGACTAGGCTGGAGGCTGGGCCTTGGGCTGGGGCTGGACTCGTGGCATGGCTGGGGCTGGGGCTGGGCATGGGGCAGGGCTGGGCCCGGTTGCTGGGGCTGTGCTGGTGTTGGGCTGGGGCTGGGGCTGGGCTGGGTACGAGGCTGGGGCTGCGGACAGGGCTGGGGCCGGGCTGGGGCTGGGCTGAGGGCCTGGCTGGGCTAGGGCTGGTGCTGGGGCAGGGCTGGGGCCGGGGCCGGGGTCTGGGCTGAGGGTAGGGCTTGAGCAGGGCTGGGGATGGGGGCTGGGATGGGGCAGGACTGGGGCTGGGGCTGTGCTGGGCTGGGGCTGGGGCTGGGCTGGGGCAGGGATGGGGCGGGGGCTGGGGCAGGGCTGGGGCTAGGGCTGGGGCTGGGGCTGGAATGGGCCTGGGCTGAGGGCAGGGCTGGGCTAGGTCTGTGGCTGGGGCAGAGCTGGGCAGGGGCCGGGGCTGGGCTGGGGCAGGGTTGGGGCTGGGGCTGGGCTGGGGCTGGGTCCAGGGCAGGGGCTGGGCTGGGGCTGGGGCTGGGGCTGAGGGCAGGGCTGGGCTTGGGGTGGGGCTGAGGGCAGGGCTGGGCTTGGGGTGGGTTCGGTGCAGGGCTGGGGCTGGGCTAGGGCTGGGCTGGGGCCGGGGCTGGGGCCGTGGTTGGGGTGGGCTGGGGGCTGGGCTGGGCCCGGGCTGAGGGCAGGGCTGGGCTAGGGCTGGGGCTGGGCTGAGGGCAGGGCTGGGGGCAGGGCTGGGATAGGGCTGGGCTGGGGCCGGGGCTGGGGCTGTGCTGGGCTGGGGCTGGGGCTGGGGCTGGGCTGGGGCAAGGATGGGGCGGGGGCTGTTGCAAGGCTGGGATAGGGCTGGGCTGGGGCCGGGGCTGGGGCCGTGGGTGGGGCTGGGCTGGGGGCTGGGCTGGGCCTGGGCTGAGGGCAGGGCTGGGTCCAGGGCTGGGGCTGGGGCTGGGTCCAGGGCTGGGGCTGGGCTGTGGCTGGGGTGGGCTGGGGCTGGGGCTCAGGGCAGGGCTGGGGCAGGGCTGGGGCTGGGGCTGGGGCTGGGGTGGTCCGGGGCAGGGCTGGGGCTGGATTGTGGCTGGGGCTGGGCTGGGGCTAGGGCTGAGGGCAGGGCTGGGCTAGGGCTGGGGCTGGTGCTGGGCTGGGTTCTGGGCTGGGCTGGGGCGGGGAATGGAGCCGGGGCTGGGCCCGGGGCTGGGAGCAGGGCTGGGCTGGGGCAGGGACTGGAGCCGGGCCTGCGACTGGGGCTGGGTCCAGGGCTGGGGCTGGGCTGTGGCTGGGGCTGGGCTGTGGCAGGGCTGGGGTAGGGCTGGAGCTGGGGCTGGTGCCGGGGCTGGGAGCAGGGCTGGGCTGGGGCGGGGACTGGAGCCGGGGCTGAGGCTGGGCTAGGGTCTGGGCTGGGGCCGGGGATGCGACTGGGGCTGGGTCCAGGGCTGGGGCTGGGCTGTGGCTGGGGCTGAGGGCAGGTCTGAGATAGTGCTGGGGCTGGAAAAGGGCTGGGGCTGGGGCTGGGCTGGGGCTGGGTCCAGGGCAGGGGCTGGGCTGGGTCTGGGGCTGGGCCGGGGCACGGCTGGGGCTGGGGCAGGGGCCTTGGGCTGGGGACAGGGCTGGGGCCAGACGTGGGGCAGGGCTGGGGCTGGGCTGTGGCTGGGGTGGGCTGGGGCTGGGTCTCAGGGCAGGGCTGGGGCAGGGCTGGGGCTGGGGCTGGGGTTGGGGCTGGGCCTGGGCTAGGGCTGAGGGCAGGGCTGGGCTAGGGCTGGGGCTGGGGCTGGACTGTGGCTGGGGCTGGGCTGGGGCTAGGGCTGAGGGCAGGGCTGGGCTAGGGCTGGGGCTGGGGTTGGGGCTAGGGCTGAGGCAGGGCTGGGGCCGGGGCTGGTGCTGGGCTGGGTTCTGGGCTGGTCTGGGGCGGGGAATGGAGCCGGGGCTGGGCCCGGGGCTGGGAGCAGGGCTGGGCTGGGGCAGGGACTGGAGCCGGGCCTGCGACTGGGGCTGGGTCCAGGGCTGGGTCTGGGCTGTGGCTGGGGCTGGGCTGTGGCAGGGCTGGGGTAGGGCTGGAGCCGGGGCTGGGGCTGCGGCTGGGGCTGGGGCAGGGATGGGGCGGGGGCTGGGGCAGGGCTGGGGCTGGGGCTGGGGCTGGGGCTGGGCTGGGCCTGGGCTGAGGGCAGGGCTGGGCTAGGTCTGGGGCTGGGGCAGGGCTGCGGCCGGGACTGAGGCTGGGCTGGGTTCTGGGCTGGGGCTGAGGCGGGAACCAAGTCCATGGCTGAGCTGGGGCTGGGACAGCGCTGGGGCTGGGGCTGGGGCAGGGTTGGGGCCAGGGATGGGAGAGGGGCTGGGCAGGGGCCGGGGCTGGGCTGGGGCAGGGTTGGGGCTGGGGCTGGGCTGGGGCTGGGTCCAGGGCAGGGGCTTGGGCTGGGGCTGGGGCTGAGGGCAGGGCTGGGCTTGGGGTGGGGCTGAGGGCAGGGCTGGGCTTGGGGTGGGTTCGGTGCAGGGCTGGGGCTGGGGCTGGGCAGGGGCTGGGGCAGGGCTGGGCTAGGGCAGGGCTGGGCCCGGGGCTGGGGCCGTGGGTGGGGCTGGGCTGGGGGCTGGGCTGGGCCCGGGCTGAGGGCAGGGCTGGGCTAGGGCTGGGGCTGGGCTGAAGGCAGGGCTGGGGGCAGGGATGGGATCGGGGCTGGGCTGGGGCCGGGGCTGGGTTGGGCAGGGCTGGGATAGGGCTGGGCTGGTGCCGGGGCTGGGTTGGGCAGGGTTGGGGGCAGGGATGGGAGTGGGGCTGGGCTGGGGCTGGGGCTAGGCTGGGGCAGGGCTGGGATAGGGCTGGGCTGGGACCGGGGCTGGGGCTGTGCTGGGCTGGGGCTGGGGCTGGGCTGGGGCAAGGATGGGGCGGGGGCTGTTGCAAGGCTGGGCTAGGGCTGGGCTGGGGCCGGGGCTGGGGCCGTGGGTGGGGCTGGGCTGCGGGCTGGGCTGGGCCTGGGCTGAGGGCAGGGCTGGGTCCAGGGCTGGGGCAGAGGCTGGGTCCAGGGCTGGGGCTGGGCTGTGGCTGGGGTGGGCTGGGGCTGGGGCTCAGGGCAGGGCTGGGGCAGGGCTGGGGCTCGGGCTGGGGCTGGGGCTGGTCCGGGGCAGGGCTGGGGCTGGACTGTGGCTGGGGCTGGGCTGGGGCTAGGGCTGGGCTGGGGCTGGGCTGGGGCCGAGGGTGGGGCTGGGGCTGGGGCTGGGGCTGAGGGCAGGGCTGGGCTAGGGCTGGGGCTGGGGCAGGGCTGGGGCTGGTCTGAGGGCAGGGCTGGGGTAGGGCTGGGGCTGGGGTAGGGCTGGGGCCGGGGCTGAGGCTGGGCTGGGTTCTGGGCTGGGCCTGGGACAGGGCTGGGCCCGAGGCTGGGGCAGGGCTGGGGTAGGGCTGGAGCCAGGGCTGGGGCCGGGGCTGGGAGCAGGGCTGGCACTGAGGTTGGGGCCGGGGCTGGGGCAGGACTAGTCTGGAGGCTGGGCCTTGGGCTGGGGCTGGACTCGTGGCATGGCTGGGGCTGGGGCTGGGCATGGGGCAGGGCTGGGCCCGGTTGCTGGGGCTGTGCTGGGGTTGGGCTGGGGCTGGGGCTGGGCTGGGTACGAGGCTGGGGCTGCGGACAGGGCTGGGGCCTGGCTGGGGCTGGGCTGAGGGCCTGGCTGGGCTAGGGCTGGTGCTGGGGCAGTGCTGGGGCCGGGGCTGGGGTCTGGGCTGAGGGTAGGGCTTGGGCAGGGCTGGGGATGGGGGCTGGGATGGGGCAGGGTTGGGGGCAGGGATGGGAGAGGGGCTGGGCAGGGGCCGGGGCTGGGCTGGGGCAGGGTTGGGGCTGGGGCTGGGCTGGGGCCGGGTCCAGGGCAGGAGCTGGGCTGGGGCTGTGCTGGGCTGGGGCTGGGGCTGGGGCTGGGGCTGGGGCAGGGATGGGGCGGGGGCTGGGGCTGGGCTGGGGCTGGGGCTGGGGCTGGGGCTGGGATGGGCCTGGGCTGAGGGCAGGGCTGGGCTAGGGCTGGGGCTGGGGCAGGGCTGCGGCCGGGGCTGAGGCTGGGCTGGGTTCTGGGCTGGGGCTGGGGCGGGAACCAAGTCCATGGCTGAGCTGGGGCTGGGACAGGGCTGGGGCTGGGGCTGGGGCTGGGGCAGGGTTGGGGGCAGGGATGGGAGAGGGGATGGGCAGGGGCCGGGGCTGGGCTGGGGCAGGGTTGGGGCTGGGGCTGGGCTGGGGCTGGTTCCAGGGCAGGGGTTGGGCTGGGGCTGGGGCTGAGGGCAGGGCTGGGCTTGGGGTGGGGCTGAGGGCAGGGCTGGGCTTGGGGTGGGTTCGGTGCAGGGCTGGGGCTGGGGCTGGGCAGGGGCTGGGGCAGGGCTGGGCTAGGGCTGGGCTGGGCCCGGGGCTGGGGCCGTGGGTGGGGCTGGGCTGGGGGCTGGGCTTGGCCCGGGCTGAGGGCAGGGCTGGGGGCAGGGATGGGAGAGGGGCTGGGCTGGGGCCGGGGCTGGGTTGGGCAGGGTTGGGGGCAGGGATGGGAGTGGGGCTGGGCTGGGGCCGGGGCTGGGCTGGGGCAGGGCTGGGATAGGGCTGGGCTGGGGCCGGGGCTGGGGCTGTGGGTGGGGCTGGGCTGGGGGCTGGGCTGGGCCTGGGCTGAGGGCAGGGCTGGGTCCAGGGCTGGGGCTGGGGCTGGGTCCAGGGCTGGGGCTGGGCTGTGGCTGGGGTGGGCTGGGGCTGTGGCTCAGGGCAGGGCTGGGGCAGAGCTGGGGCTGGACTGTGGCTGGGGCTGGGCTGGGGCTAGGGCTGAGGGCAGGGCTGGGCTAGGGCTGGGCTGGGGCCGGGGCTGGGGCTGTGCTGGGCTGGGGCTGGGGCTGGGGCTGGGCTGGGGCAAGGATGGGGCGGGGACTGTTGCAAGGCTGGGATAGGGCTGGGCTGGGGCCGGGGCTGGGGCCGTGGGTGGGGCTGGGCTGGGGGCTGGGCTGGGCCTGGGCTGAGGGCAGGGCTGGGTCCAGGGCTGGGGCTGGGGCTGGGTCCAGGGCTGGGGCTGGGCTGTGGCTGGGGTGGGCTGGGGCTGGGGCTCAGTGCAGGGCTGGGGCAGGGCTGGGGCTGGGGCTGGGGCTGGGGTGGTCCGGGGCAGGGCTGGGGCTGGACTGTGGCTGGGGCTGGGCTGGGGCTAGGGCTGAGGGCAGGGCTGGGCTAGGGCTGGGGCTGGTGCTGGGCTGGGTTCTGGGCTGGGCTGGGGCGGGGAATGGAGCCGGGGCTGGGCCCGGGGCTGGGAGCAGGGCTGGGCTGGGGCAGGGACTGGAGCCGGGCCTGCGACTGGGGCTGGGTCCAGGGCTGGGGCTGGGCTGTGGCTGGGGCTGGGCTGTGGCAGGGCTGGGGTAGGGCTGGAGCTGGGGCTGGTGCCGGGGCTGGGAGCAGGGCTGGGCTGGGGCGGGGACTGGAGCCGGGGCTGAGGCTGGGCTAGGGTCTGGGCTGGGGCCGGGGATGCGACTGGGGCTGGGTCCAGGGCTGGGGCTGGGCTGTGGCTGGGGCTGAGGGCAGGTCTGAGATAGTGCTGGGGCTGGGGAAGGGCTGGGGCTGGGCTGAGGGCAGGGCTGGGGCAGGGCTGTGGCTGGGGATGGATCTGGGTCTGGGTCCAGGGCTGGGGCTGGGCTGGGGCTGGGCTGGGGCCGGGGATGGGCTGGGGCAGGGCTGGGGCTGGGGCTGGGCTGGGGCTGGGTCCAGGGCAGGGGCTGGGCTGGGTCTGGGGCTGGGCCGGGGCACGGCTGGGGCTGGGGCAGGGGCCTTGGGCTGGGGACAGGGCTGGGGCCAGACGTGGGGCAGGGCTGGGGCTGGGCTGTGGCTGGGGTGGGCTGGGGCTGGGGCTCAGGGCAGGGCTGGGGCAGGGCTGGGGCTGGGGCTGGGGTTGGGGCTGGGCCTGGGCTAGGGCTGAGGGCAGGGCTGGGCTAGGGCTGGGGCTGGGGCTGGACTGTGGCTGGGGCTGGGCTGGGGCTAGGGCTGAGGGCAGGGCTGGGCTAGGGCTGGGGCTGGGGTTGGGGCTAGGGCTGAGGCAGGGCTGGGGCCGGGGCTGGTGCTGGGCTGGGTTCTGGGCTGGTCTGGGGCGGGGGAATGGAGCCGGGGCTGGGCCCGGGGCTGGGAGCAGGGCTGGGCTGGGGCAGGGACTGGAGCCGGGCCTGCGACTGGGGCTGGGTCCAGGGCTGGGTCTGGGCTGTGGCTGGGGCTGGGCTGTGGCAGGGCTGGGGTAGGGCTGGAGCCGGGGCTGGGGCTGCGGCTGGGGCTGGGGCAGGGATGGGGCGGGGGCTGGGGCAGGGCTGGGGCTGGGGCTGGGGCTGGGGCTGGGCTGGGCCTGGGCTGAGGGCAGGGCTGGGCTAGGTCTGGGGCTGGGGCAGGGCTGGGGCCGGGACTGAGGCTGGGCTGGGTTCTGGGCTGGGGCTGGGGCGGGGAACCAAGTCCATGGCTGAGCTGGGGCTGGGACAGGGCTGGGGCTGGGGCTGGGGCTGGGGCAGGGTTGGGGCCAGGGATGGGAGAGGGGCTGGGCAGGGGCCGGGGCTGGGCTGGGGCAGGGTTGGGGCTGGGGCTGGGCTGGGGCTGGGTCCAGGGCAGGGGCTTGGGCTGGGGCTGGGGCTGAGGGCAGGGCTGGGCTTGGGGTGGGGCTGAGGGCAGGGCTGGGCTTGGGGTGGGTTCGGTGCAGGGCTGGGGCTGGGGCTGGGCAGGGGCTGGGGCAGGGCTGGGCTAGGGCAGGGCTGGGCCCGGGGCTGGGGCCGTGGGTGGGGCTGGGCTGGGGGCTGGGCTGGGCCCGGGCTGAGGGCAGGGCTGGGCTAGGGCTGGGGCTGGGCTGAGGGCAGGGCTGGGGGCAGGGATGGGATAGGGGCTGGGCTGGGGCCGGGGCTGGGTTGGGCAGGGCTGGGATAGGGCTGGGCTGGTGCCGGGGCTGGGTTGGGCACGGCTGGGGGCAGGGATGGGAGTGGGGCTGGGCTGGGGCTGGGGCTAGGCTGGGGCAGGGCTGGGATAGGGCAGGGCTGGGACCGGGGCTGGGGCTGTGCTGGGCTGGGGCTGGGGCTGGGCTGGGGCAAGGATGGGGCGGGGGCTGTTGCAAGGCTGGGCTAGGGCTGGGCTGGGGCCGGGGCTGGGGCCGCGGGTGGGGCTGGGCTGCGGGCTGTGGCTGGGCCTGGGCTGAGGGCAGGGCTGGGTCCAGGGCTGGGGCTGAGGCTGGGTCCAGGGCTGGGGCTGGGCTGTGGCTGGGGTGGGCTGGGGCTGGGGCTCAGGGCAGGGCTGGGGCAGGGCTGGGGCTCGGGCTGGGGCTGGGGCTGGTCCGGGGCAGGGCTGGGGCTGGACTGTGGCTGGGGCTGGGCTGGGGCTAGGGCTGGGCTGGGGCTGGGCTGGGCTGGGCCTGGGACAGGGCTGGGCCCGAGGCTGGGGCAGGGCTGGGGTAGGGCTGGAGCCAGGGCTGGGGCCGGGGCTGGGAGCAGGGCTGGCACTGAGGTTGGGGCCGGGGCTGGGGCAGGACTAGGCTGGAGGCTGGGCCTTGGGCTGGGGCTGGACTCGTGGCATGGCTGGGGCTGGGGCTGGGCATGGGGCAGGGCTGGGCCCGGTTGCTGGGGCTGTGCTGGGGTTGGGCTGGGGCTGGGGCTGGGCTGGGTACGAGGCTGGGGCTGCGGACAGGGCTGGGGCCTGGCTGGGGCTGGGCTGAGGGCCTGGCTGGGCTAGGGCTGGTGCTGGGGCAGTGCTGGGGCCGGGGCTGGGGTCTGGGCTGAGGGTAGGGCTTGGGCAGGGCTGGGGATGGGGGCTGGGATGGGGCAGGGTTGGGGGCAGGGATGGGAGAGGGGCTGGGCAGGGGCCGGGGCTGGGCTGTGGGCAGGGTTGGGGCTGGGGCTGGGCTGGGGCCGGGTCCAGGGCAGGAGCTGGGCTGGGGCTGTGCTGGGCTGGGGCTGGGGCTGGGGCTGGGGCTGGGGCAGGGATGGGGCGGGGGCTGGGGCTGGGCTGGGGCTGGGGCTGGGGCTGGGGCTGGGCTGGGCCTGGGCTGAGGGCAGGGCTGGGCTAGGTCTGGGGCTGGGGCAGGGCTGCGGCCGGGGCTGAGGCTGGGCTGGGTTCTGGGCTGGGGCTGGGGCGGGAACCAAGTCCAAGGCTGAGCTGGGGCTGGGACAGGGCTGGGGCTGGGGCTGGGGCTGGGGCAGGGTTGGGGGCAGGGATGGGAGAGGGGATGGGCAGGGGCCGGGGCTGGGCTGGGGCAGGGTTGGGGCTGGGGCTGGGCTGGGGCTGGTTCCAGGGCAGGGGTTGGGCTGGGGCTGGGGCTGAGGGCAGGGCTGGGCTTGGGGTGGGGCTGAGGGCAGGGCTGGGCTTGGGGTGGGTTCGGTGCAGGGCTGGGGCTGGGGCTGGGCAGGGGCTGGGGCAGGGCTGGGCTAGGGCTGGGTTGGGCCCGGGGCTGGGGCCGTGGGTGGGGCTGGGCTGGGGGCTGGGCTTGGCCCGGGCTGAGGGCAGGGCTGGGGGCAGGGATGGGAGAGGGGCTGGGCTGGGGCCGGGGCTGGGTTGGGCAGGGTTGGGGGCAGGGATGGGAGTGGGGCTGGGCTGGGGCCGGGGCTGGGCTGGGGCAGGGCTGGGATAGGGCTGGGCTGGGGCCGGGGCTGGGGCTGTGCTGGGCTGGGGCTGGGGCTGGGCTGGGGCAAGGCTGGGATAGGGCTGGGCTGGGGCCGGGGCTGGGGCTGTGGGTGGGGCTGGGCTGGGGGCTGGGCTGGGCCTGGGCTGAGGGCAGGGCTGGGTCCAGGGCTGGGGCTGGGGCTGGGTCCAGGGCTGGGGCTGGGCTGTGGCTGGGGTGGGCTGGGGCTGGGGCTCAGGGCAGGGCTGGGGCAGAGCTGGGGCTGGGGCTGGGGCTGGTCTGGGGCAGGGCTGGGGCTGGACTGTGGCTGGGGCTGGGCTGGGGCTAGGGCTGAGGGCAGGGCTGGGCTAGGGCTGGGCCTGGGGCTGGGGCTGGGGCTGCGGCAGGGCTGGGGCCAGGGCTGGTGCTGGGCTGGGTTCTGGGCTGGGCTGTGGCAGGGCTGGGGTAGGGCTGGAGCCGGGGCTGGGGCCGGGGCTGGGAGCAGGGCTGGGCTGGGGCGGGGACTGGAGCCGGGGCTGAGGCTGGGCTAGGGTCTGGGCTGTGGCCGGGGCTGCGACTGGGGCTGGGTCCAGGGCTGGGGCTGGGCTGTGGCTGGGGTTGGGCTGGGGCAGGTTTGGGGCTGGGGCTGGGCTGGGGCTGGGTCCAGGGCAGGGGCAGGACTGGGGCTGGGGCAGGACTGGGGCAGGGATGGGGCAGGGCTTGGGCAGGGCTGGGGCTGGGGCTGGGCTAGGGCTGGGTCCAGGGCTGGGGCTGGGCTGTGGCTGGGGCTGAGGGCAGTTCTGGGCTAGTGCTGGGGCTGGGGAAGGGCTGGGACTGGGCTGAGGGCAGGGCTGGGGCAGGGCTGCGGCTGGGGATGGATCTGGGGCTGGGTCCAGGGCTGGGGCTGGGTTGTGGCTGGGGCTGGGCTGGGGCAGGGCTGGGGCTGGGGCTGTGTCTGGGTCTGGGCTGGGGCTGGGGCTGAGCTGGGGCTGGGCTGGGGCTGGGGCTGAGCTGGGGCTGGGTCCAGGGCTGGGGCTGGGCTGTGGCTGGGGCTGGGCTGGGGCTGGGTCCAGGGCTGGGGCTGTGGCTGGGGCTGTGGCTGGGGATGGGCTGGGGCTGGGCTGGGGCTGGGTCCAGGGCTGGGGCTGGGCTCTGGCTGGGGCTGGGGCTGTGCTGTGCTGGGGCTGGGCTGGGGCAGGGATGGGGCGGGGGCTGGGGCAGGGCTGGGCTAGGGCTGGGCTGAGGCCGGGGCTGGGGCCGTGGGTGGGGCTGGGCTGGGGGATGGGCTGGGCCTGGGCTGAGGGCAGGGCTGGGCTAGGGCTGGGGTTGGGCTGAGGGGAGGGCTGGGGGCAGGGATGGGAGTGGGGCTGGGCTGGGGCCGGGGCTGGGCTGGGGCAGGGCTGGGGCTGGGGCTGGGCTGGGGCTGGGTCCAGGGCAGGGGCTGGGCTGGGTCTGGGGCTGGGCCGGGGCAGGGCTGGGGCTGGGGCAGGGGCCGGGCCTGGGGACAGGGCTGGGGCCAGACGTGGGGCAGGGCTGGGGCTGGGCTGTGGCTGGGGTGGGCTGGGGCTGGGGCTGAGGGCAGGGCTGGGGCAGGACTGGGGCTGGGGCTGGGGCTGGGCCTCGGCTAGGGCTGAGGGCAGGGCTGTGCTAGGGCTGGGGCTGGGGCTGGACTGTGGCTGGGGCTGGGCTGGGGCTAGGGCTGAGGGCAGGGCTGGGCTAGGGCTGGGGCTGGGGTTGGGGCTAGGGCTGAGGCACGGCTGGGGCCGGGGCTGAGGCTGGGCTGGGTTCTGGGCTGGGGCTGGGGCGGGAACCAAGTCCATGGCTGAGCTGGGGCTGGGTCCAGGGCAGGGGCTGGGCTGGGGCTGGGGCTGGGGCTAAGGGCAGGGCTGGGCTTGGGTTGGGTTCGGTGCAGGGCTGGGGCTGGGGCTGGGCAGAGGCTGGGGCAGGGTTGGAGCCGGAGCTGGGACCGGGGCTGGGAGCAGGGCTGGGACTGAGGTTGGGGCCGGGGCTGGGGCTGGGTTGGGGCCGGGGCTGGGGCAGGACTAGGCTGGAGGCTGGGCCTTGGGCTGGGGCTGGGCTGAGGGCAGGGCTGGGGCTAGGGCTGGGGATGGGGCAGGGCTGGGGCTGGGGCGGGTCTGGGGGCAGGGATGGGAGTGGGGCAGGGCAGGGGCTGGGCTGTGGCTGGGGCTGGGGCAGGGCTGGGCTGGGGCGGGGACTGGAGCCGGGGCTGACGTTGGGCTAGGGTCTGGGCTGGGGCCGAGTCTGCGACTGGGGCTGGGTCCAGGGCTGGGGTTCGGCTGTGGCTGGGGCCGAGGGTGGGGCTGGGGCTGGGGCTGCGGCAGGGCTGGGGCCAAGGCTGGTGCTGGGCTGGGCTGGGGCGGGGACTGGAGCCGGGGCTGGGGCCGGGGCTGGGAGCAGGGCTGGGCTGGGGCGGGGACTGGAGCCGGGGCTGAGGCTGGGCTAGGGTCTGGGCTGGGGCTGGGCTGTGGCTGGGGCTGGGCTGGGGCAGGGTTGGGGCTGGGGCTGGGCTGGGGCTGGGTCCAGGGCAGGGGCAGGGCTGGAGCAGGGGCTGGGACTGGGGCAGGGCGGGGCAGGGCTTGGGCAGGGCTGGGGCTGGGGCTGGGCTAGGGCTGGGTCCAGGGCTGGGGCTGGGCTGTGGGTGGGGCTGGGCTGGGGCTGGGGCTGAGGGCAGGTCTGGGCTAGGGCTGGGGCTGGGGATGGATCTGGGGCTGGGTCCAGGGCTGGGGCTGGGTTGTGGCTGGGGCTGGGCTGGGGCAGGGCTGGGGCTGGGTGTGTGGCTGGGTCTGGGCTGTGGCAGGGCTGGGGCTGTGGCTGAGCTGGGGCTGGGTCCAGGGCTGGGGCTGGGGCGGGAGCCTAGTCTATGGCTGGGCTGGCGCTGGGACAGGTCTGGGGCTTGGGCTGGGGCTGGGGCAGGGCTGGGGGCAGGGATGGGAGTGGGGCTGGGCTGGGGCTGTGGCTGAGCTGGGGCTGGGTCCAGGGCTGGGGCTGGGGCGGGAACCTAGTCTATGGCTGGGCTGGTGCTGGGACAGGTCTGGGGCTTGGGCTGGGGCTGGGGCAGGTCTGGGGGCAGGGATGGGAGTGGGGCGGGGCTGGGGCCGGGGCTGGGCTGGGGCTGGGTCCAGGGAAGGGGCTGGACTGGGTCTGGGGCTGGGCCGGGGCAGGGCTGGGGCTGGGGCAGGGGCCGGGGCTGGGGACAGGGCTGGGGCCAGAGGTGGGGCAGGGTTGGGGCCGGGCTGGGGCTGGGTTGTGTGCAGGGCTGGGGCTGGGGCAGGGCGGGGGCTGGAACAGGGCTTGGTCCAGGGCTGGACTGGGGCCGGGGACAGAACTGGGGCAGGGCAGGGTCCAGGGCTGGGGCTGGGGCTGGGTCCAGGGCTGGGGCTGGGCTGCGGCTGGGGTGGGGTTAGGGCTGAGGGCAGGGCTGGGCTAGGGCTGGGGCTGGGGCTGCGGCAGGGCTGGGGCCATGGCTGGTGCTGGGCTGGGTTCTGGGCTGGGCTGGGGCGGGGAATGGAGCCGGGCCTGCGACTGGGGCTGGGTCCAGGGCGGGGGCTGGGCTGTGGCTGGGGCTGGGCTGTGGCAGGGCTGGGGTAGGGCTGGAGCTGGGGCTGGTGCCGGGGCTGGGAGCAGGGCTGGGCTGGGGCGGGGACTGGAGCCGGGGCTGAGGCTGGGCTACGGACTGGACTGGGGCCGGGGCTGCGACTGGGGCTGGGTCCAGGGCAGGGGCTGGGTTCTGGGCTGGGGCTGGGCCGGTGCAGGGCTGGGGCTGGGCTGTGGCTGGGGCTGGGCTGGGGCAGGTCTGGGCTAGGGCTGGGGCTGGGGAAGGGCTGGGGCTGGGCTGAGGGCAGGGCTGGGGCAGGGCTGGGGCTGGGGATGGATCTGGGGCTGGGACCAGGGCTGGGGCTGGGTTGTGGCTGGGGCTGGGCTGGGGCAGGGCTGGGGCTGGGGCTGTGGCTGGGTCTGGGCTGGGGCTGGGGCTGAGCTGAGGCAGGGCTGGGGCTGGGCCCGGAGCTGGGGCTGGGCTGTGGCTGGGGCTGGGGCTGGGGCTGTGCTGGGCTGGGGCTAGGGCTGGGCTGGGGCAGGGATTGGGCAGGGGCTGGGGCAGGGCTGAGCTTGGACTGGGCTGGGGCCGGGGCTGGGGCCATGGGTGGGGCTGGGCTGGGGGCTGGGCTGGGCCTGGGCTGAGGGCAGGGCTGGGTTCTGGGCTGGGGCTGGGGCGGGAACCAAGTCTATAGCTGGGCTGGGGCTGGGGCTGGGGCAGGGCTGGGGGCAGGGATGGGAGTGGGGCTGGGCTGGGGCCGGGGCTGGGCTGGGGCAGGGCTGCGGCTGGGGCTGGGCTGGGGCTGGGTACAGGGCAGGGGCTGGGGCTGGGGCAGGGGCCGGGGCTGTGGACAGGGCTGGGGCCAGAGGTGGGGCACGGCTGGGGCCGGGCTGGGGCTGGGTTGTGTGCAGGGCTGGGGCTGGGGCAGGGCGGGGGCTGGAACAGGGCTGGGTCCAGGGCTGGGCTGGGGCCGGGGACAGGGCTGGGGTAGGGCTGGGTCCAGGGCTGCGGCTGGGGCTGGGGCTGGGTCCAGGGCTGGGGTGGGCTGGGGCTGGGGCTCAGGGCAAGGGTGGGGCAGGGCTGGTGCTGGGGCTGGGGCTGGGGCTGTTCCAAGGCAGGGCTGGGGCTGGACTGTGGCTGGGGCTGGGCTGGGGCTAGGGCTGAGGGCAGGGCTGGGCTAGGGCTGGGACTGGGGTTGAGGCTGGGGCTGCGGCAGGGCTGGGGCCGGGGCTGGTGCTGGGCTGGGTTCTGGGCTGGGCTGGGGCGGGGACTGGAGCCGGGCCTGCGACTGGGGCTGGGTCCAGGGCTGGGGCTGGGCTGTGGCTGGGGCTGGGCTGGGGCAGGGCTGTGGCAGGGGCTGGGCTGGGGTTGGGTCCAGGGCAGGGACTGGGCTGGGGCTGGGCCGATGCAGGGCTGGGGCTGGGGCTGGGGCTGAGGGCAGGGCTGGGGTAGGGTTGGAGCCGGAGCTGGGACCGGGGCTGGGAGCAGGGCTGGGACTGAGGTTGGGGCCGGGGCTGGGGCTGGGTTGGGGCCAGGGCTGGGGCAGGACTAGGCTGGAGGCTGGGCCTTGGGCTGGGGCTGGGCTGGGGGCAGGGCTGGGGCTGGGGCTGGGGCTGGGGCAGGGGCAGGGCTGGGGCAGGGATGGGAGTGGGGCCAGGGGTGGGGCTGGGGCTGGGGCTGGGGCTGTGGCTGGGGCTGTGGCTGGGGCTGGGGAAGGGCTTGGCTAGGGCTGGGCTGTGGCTTGGGCTGCGGCTGGGCTGGGCTAGGGCTAGGGCTGGGTCCAGGGCTGGGGTAGGGCTGTGGCTGGGGCTGGGCTGGGGCTGGGCTGGGGCTGGGTCCAGGGCTGGGGCTGGGCTGTGGCTGGGGGTGGGGCTGGGGCTGCGGACGTGGCTGGGGTCAGGGCTGGAACCAAGTCTAGGGCAGGGCTGGGGCTGGGGCTGGGGCTGGGGCCTGAGGGTAGGGCTGGGCTAGGGCTTGGGCTGCGGCAGGGCTAGGTCTGGCCTGGGACCAGGACTGGGCTGGGCAGGGACTGGGGCAAGGCTGGGGCTGGGGCTGGGCTGGGGTAGGGCTGGGGCTGGGCTGGGACCAAATCTATGGCTGGGCTGGGGCTGGGGCTGGGGCAGGACTGGGGCTGGGGCAGGGCATGGGCCGGGGTTGGGGCCGGGGCTGGGGCTGAGTCTCGGGCAGGGCTGGGGCAGGGCTGGGGCTGGGGCTGGGCTGGGGATGAGGGTGGGGCTGGGCTGGGGCAGGGGCTGGAACCAAATCTATGGCTGGGCTAGGGCTGGGGCTGGGGCAAAACTGGGCCTGCGGCAGGGCTGGACCCGAGGCTGGGGCAGGGCTGGGGTAGGGCTGGGGCTGGGGCTGGGCTGGGGCTGGGTCCAGTGCTGGGGCTGGGCTGTGGCTGTGGCTGGGCTGGGGCAGGGATGGGGCGGGGGCTGGGGCAGGGCTGGGGCTGGGGCTTTGGTTGGGCTGGGCTGGGGCTGGGGCTGGGGCTGTGGGCAGGGCTGGGCTAGGGCTGGGGCTGGGGCAGGGCTGGGGCAGGGCTGAGGGCAGGGCTAGGCTAGGGGTGGGGCTGGGGCAGGGCTTGGGCCGGGGTTGAGGCTGGGCTGGGTTCTGGGCTGGGCCTGGGGCAGGGCTGGGCCCGAGGCTGGGGCAGGGCTGGGGTAGGGCAGGGCTGGGATGAGGGTGGGGCTGGGAGCAGGGGTGGGCTGGGGCGGGGACTGGAGCCAGGGATGAGGCTGGGCTGTGGCTGGGGCTGGGCTGGGGCAGGGCTGGAGCTGGGTCCAGGGCAGGGGCACGGCTTGGGGCTGGGGCTGGGACTGGGGCAGGGCTGGGGCAGGGATGGGGTAGGGCTGGAGCCAGGGCTGGGGCCGGGGCTGGGAGCAGGGCTGGCACTGAGGTTGGGGCCGGGGCTGGGGCAGGACTAGGCTGGAGGCTGGGCCTTGGGCTGGGGCTGGACTCGTGGCATGGTTGGGGCTAGGGCTGGGCATGGGGCAGGGCTGGGCCCGGTTGCTGGGGCTGGGCTGGGGCTGGGTCCAGGGCTGGGGCTGTGCTGGGCTGCGGCTGGGGCTGGGCTGAGGCAGTAATGGGGCTGGGTCCAGGGCTGGGGCTGGGCTGTCGCTAGGGCTGGACTGGGGCTGGGGCTGGGGCTGTGGGCAGGGCTGGGCTAGGGCTGGGACTGGGGCAGGGCTGGGGCTGGGCTGTGGCTGGGTCCAGGGCTGGGGCTGGGCTGTGGCTGGGGCTGGGGCTGGGCTGAGGCAGGGATGGGGCTGGGTCCAGGGCTGGGGCTGTGCTGGGCTGTGGCTGGGGCTGGGCTGAGGCAGTAATGGGGCTGGGTCCAGGGCTGGGGCTGGGCTGTCGCTGGGGCTGGACTGGGGCTGGGGCTGGGGCTGTGGGCAGGGCTGGGCTAGGGCTGGGACTGGGGCTGGGCTGAGGCAGGGATGGGGCTGGGTCCAGGGCTGGGGCTGGGCTGGGGCTGGGGCTGGACTGGGGCTGGGGCTGGACTGGGGCTGGGGCTGGGGTTGTGGGCTGGGGATGGACTCGTGGCACGGCTGGGGCTAGGGCTGGGCATGGGGCAGGGCTGGGCCCGGTTGCTGGGGCTGGGCTGGGGTTGGGCTGGGGCTGGGTCTGAGCTGGGGACGAGGCTGGGGCTGTGGCTGTGGCTGGGGCTGCGGACAGGGCTGGGGCCTGGCTGGGGCTGGGCTGAGGGCCTGGCTGGGCTAGGGCTGGTGCTGGGGCAGGGCTGGGGCCAGGGCTGGGCTGAGGCTGGGGTCTGGGCTGAGGGCAGGGCTTGGGCAGGTCTGGAGATGGGGGCTGGGATGGGGCAGGACTGGGGCTGGGGCTGGGGCAGGGGCCGGGGCTGGGGCTGTGCTGGGCTGGGGCTGGGGCTGGGCTGGGGCAGGGCTGGGGCTGGGGCTGGGCTGGGGCTGGGTCCAGGGCTGGGGCTGGGCTGTGGCTGGGGCTGGGGCTGGGCTGGGCTGGGGCTGGGGCTGGGCTGAGGCAGGGATGGGGCTGGGTCCAGTGCTGGGGCTGGGCTGTGGCTGCGGCTGGACTGGGGCTGGGGCTGGGGCTGTGGGCAGGGCTGGGCTAGGGCTGGGGCTGGGGCAGGGCGGGGGCTGGGGCTGGGGCTGGGGCAGGGCTGGGGCTGGGCTGAGGGCAGGGCTGGGGCAGGGCTGGGGCTGGGGCTGGATCTGGGTCTGGGTCCAGGGCTGGGGCTGGGTTGTGTCTGGGGCCGGGCTGGGGCAGGGCTGGGGTTGGGGCTGTGGCTGGGTCTGGGCTGGGGCTGAGCTGGGGCTGGGTCCAGGGCTGGGGCTGGACTGTGGCTGTGGCTGGGCTGGGGCAGGGCTGGGGCAGGGCTGGGGCCGGGGTTGAGGCTGGGCTGAGGGCCTGGCTGGGCTAGGGCTGGTGCTGGGGCAGGGCTGGGGCCAGGGCTGGGCTGAGGCTGGGGTCTGGGCTGAGGGCAGGGCTTGGGCAGGGCTGGAGATGGGGGCTGGGATGGGGCAGGACTGGGGCTGGGGCTGGGGCAGGGGCCGGGGATGGGGCTGTGCTGGGCTGGGGCTGGGGCTGGGCTGGGGCAGGGCTGGGGCTGGGGCTGGGCTGGGGCTGGGTCCAGGGCTGGGGCTGGGCTGTGGCTGGGGCTGGGGCTGGGCTGGGCTGGGGCTGGGGCTGGGCTGAGGCAGGGATGGGGCTGGGTCCAGTGCTGGGGCTGGGCTGTGGCTGCGGCTGGACTGGGGCTGGGGCTGGGGCTGTGGGCAGGGCTGGGCTAGGGCTGGGGCTGGGGCAGGGCGGGGGCTGGGGCTGGGGCTGGGGCAGGGCTGGGGCTGGGCTGAGGGCAGGGCTGGGGCAGGGCTGGGGCTGGGGCTGGATCTGGGTCTGGGTCCAGGGCTGGGGCTGGGTTGTGTCTGGGGCCGGGCTGGGGCAGGGCTGGGGTTGGGGCTGTGGCTGGGTCTGGGCTGGGGCTGAGCTGGGGCTGGGTCCAGGGCTGGGGCTGGACTGTGGCTGTGGCTGGGCTGGGGCAGGGCTGGGGCTGGGGCTGGGCTGGGTCCGAGGGTGGGGCTGGGGCTGGGGCTGGGGCAGGGCTGGGGCCGGGGTTGAGGCTGGGCTGGGTTCTGGGCTGGGCCTGGGACAGGGCTCGGCCTGAGGCTCGGGCAGGGCTGGGGACAGGGATGGGATTGGGGCTGGGCTGGTGCTGGGGCAGGGCTGGGGCCGGTGCTGGGCTGGGGCTGGGGTCTGGGCTGAGGGCAGGGCTTGGGCAGGGCTGGAGATGGGGGCTGGGATGGGGCAGGACTGGGGCTGGGGCTGGGGCTGGGGCTGGGGCTGTGCTGGGCTGGGGCTGGGGCTGGGGCAGGGGCCGGGGCTGGGGCTGTGCTGGGCTGGGGCTGGGGCTGGGCTGGGGCAGGGATGGGGCTGGGTCCAGGGCTGGGGCAGGGCTGTGGCTGGGGCTGGAGTGGGGCTGGGGCTGTGGGCAGGGCTGGGCTAGGGCTGGGGCTGGGGCAGGGCTGGGGCTGGGCTGAGGGCAGGGCTAGGCTAGGGGTGGGGCTGGGGCAGGGCTGGGGCCGGGGTTGAGGCTGGGCTGGGTTCTGGGCTGGGCCTGGGACAGGGCTGGGGCTGGGGCTGGGGCTGGGGCAGGGCTGGGGTAGGGTAGGGCTGGGCTGCGGCCGGGGCTGAGGCTGGGCTGGGGCTGGGTCCAGGGCTGGGGCTGGGGCTGTGGCTGGGGCTGGGGCTGTGCTGGGCTGGGGCTTGGGCTGGGCTGAGGCAGGGATGGGGCTGGGTCCAGTGCTGGGGCTGGGCTGGGGCTGGGGCTGGGGCTGTGGGCAGGGCTGGGCTAGGGCTGGGGCTGGGGCAGGGCGGGGGCTGGGCTGAGGGCAGGGCTAGGCTAGGGGTGGGGCTGGGGCAGGGCTGGGGTTGGGTCCAGGGCTGGGGCTGGGCTGGGGCTGGGGCTGGGCTGGGTCTGGGCTGGGGCAGGGCTGGGGCTGGGGCTGGGCTGGGGCTGGGTCCAGGGCTGGGGCTGTGCTGGGCTGTGGCTGGGGCTGGGCTGAGGCAGTAATGGGGCTGGGTCCAGGGCTGGGGCTGGGCTGTCGCTGGGGCTGGACTGGGGCTGGGGCTGGGGCTGTGGGCAGGGCTGGGCTAGGGCTGGGACTGGGGCTGGGCTGAGGCAGGGATGGGGCTGGGTCCAGGGCTGGGGCTGGGCTGGGGCTGGGGCTGGACTGGGGCTGGGGCTGGACTGGGGCTGGGGCTGGGGTTGTGGGCTGGGGATGGACTCGTGGCACGGCTGGGGCTAGGGCTGGGCATGGGGCAGGGCTGGGCCCGGTTGCTGGGGCTGGGCTGGGGTTGGGCTGGGGCTGGGTCTGAGCTGGGGACGAGGCTGGGGCTGTGGCTGTGGCTGGGGCTGCGGACAGGGCTGGGGCCTGGCTGGGGCTGGGCTGAGGGCCTGGCTGGGCTAGGGCTGGTGCTGGGGCAGGGCTGGGGCCAGGGCTGGGCTGAGGCTGGGGTCTGGGCTGAGGGCAGGGCTTGGGCAGGTCTGGAGATGGGGGCTGGGATGGGGCAGGACTGGGGCTGGGGCTGGGGCAGGGGCCGGGGCTGGGGCTGTGCTGGGCTGGGGCTGGGGCTGGGCTGGGGCAGGGCTGGGGCTGGGGCTGGGCTGGGGCTGGGTCCAGGGCTGGGGCTGGGCTGTGGCTGGGGCTGGGGCTGGGCTGGGCTGGGGCTGGGGCTGGGCTGAGGCAGGGATGGGGCTGGGTCCAGTGCTGGGGCTGGGCTGTGGCTGCGGCTGGACTGGGGCTGGGGCTGGGGCTGTGGGCAGGGCTGGGCTAGGGCTGGGGCTGGGGCAGGGCGGGGGCTGGGGCTGGGGCTGGGGCAGGGCTGGGGCTGGGCTGAGGGCAGGGCTGGGGCAGGGCTGGGGCTGGGGCTGGATCTGGGTCTGGGTCCAGGGCTGGGGCTGGGTTGTGTCTGGGGCCGGGCTGGGGCAGGGCTGGGGTTGGGGCTGTGGCTGGGTCTGGGCTGGGGCTGAGCTGGGGCTGGGTCCAGGGCTGGGGCTGGACTGTGGCTGTGGCTGGGCTGGGGCAGGGCTGGGGCAGGGCTGGGGCCGGGGTTGAGGCTGGGCTGAGGGCCTGGCTGGGCTAGGGCTGGTGCTGGGGCAGGGCTGGGGCCAGGGCTGGGCTGAGGCTGGGGTCTGGGCTGAGGGCAGGGCTTGGGCAGGGCTGGAGATGGGGGCTGGGATGGGGCAGGACTGGGGCTGGGGCTGGGGCAGGGGCCGGGGATGGGGCTGTGCTGGGCTGGGGCTGGGGCTGGGCTGGGGCAGGGCTGGGGCTGGGGCTGGGCTGGGGCTGGGTCCAGGGCTGGGGCTGGGCTGTGGCTGGGGCTGGGGCTGGGCTGGGCTGGGGCTGGGGCTGGGCTGAGGCAGGGATGGGGCTGGGTCCAGTGCTGGGGCTGGGCTGTGGCTGCGGCTGGACTGGGGCTGGGGCTGGGGCTGTGGGCAGGGCTGGGCTAGGGCTGGGGCTGGGGCAGGGCGGGGGCTGGGGCTGGGGCTGGGGCAGGGCTGGGGCTGGGCTGAGGGCAGGGCTGGGGCAGGGCTGGGGCTGGGGCTGGATCTGGGTCTGGGTCCAGGGCTGGGGCTGGGTTGTGTCTGGGGCCGGGCTGGGGCAGGGCTGGGGTTGGGGCTGTGGCTGGGTCTGGGCTGGGGCTGAGCTGGGGCTGGGTCCAGGGCTGGGGCTGGACTGTGGCTGTGGCTGGGCTGGGGCAGGGCTGGGGCTGGGGCTGGGCTGGGTCCGAGGGTGGGGCTGGGGCTGGGGCTGGGGCAGGGCTGGGGCCGGGGTTGAGGCTGGGCTGGGTTCTGGGCTGGGCCTGGGACAGGGCTCGGCCTGAGGCTCGGGCAGGGCTGGGGACAGGGATGGGATTGGGGCTGGGCTGGTGCTGGGGCAGGGCTGGGGCCGGTGCTGGGCTGGGGCTGGGGTCTGGGCTGAGGGCAGGGCTTGGGCAGGGCTGGAGATGGGGGCTGGGATGGGGCAGGACTGGGGCTGGGGCTGGGGCTGGGGCTGGGGCTGTGCTGGGCTGGGGCTGGGGCTGGGGCAGGGGCCGGGGCTGGGGCTGTGCTGGGCTGGGGCTGGGGCTGGGCTGGGGCAGGGATGGGGCTGGGTCCAGGGCTGGGGCAGGGCTGTGGCTGGGGCTGGAGTGGGGCTGGGGCTGTGGGCAGGGCTGGGCTAGGGCTGGGGCTGGGGCAGGGCTGGGGCTGGGCTGAGGGCAGGGCTAGGCTAGGGGTGGGGCTGGGGCAGGGCTGGGGCCGGGGTTGAGGCTGGGCTGGGTTCTGGGCTGGGCCTGGGACAGGGCTGGGGCTGGGGCTGGGGCTGGGGCAGGGCTGGGGTAGGGTAGGGCTGGGCTGCGGCCGGGGCTGAGGCTGGGCTGGGGCTGGGTCCAGGGCTGGGGCTGGGGCTGTGGCTGGGGCTGGGGCTGTGCTGGGCTGGGGCTTGGGCTGGGCTGAGGCAGGGATGGGGCTGGGTCCAGTGCTGGGGCTGGGCTGGGGCTGGGGCTGGGGCTGTGGGCAGGGCTGGGCTAGGGCTGGGGCTGGGGCAGGGCGGGGGCTGGGCTGAGGGCAGGGCTAGGCTAGGGGTGGGGCTGGGGCAGGGCTGGGGTTGGGTCCAGGGCTGGGGCTGGGCTGGGGCTGGGGCTGGGCTGGGTCTGGGCTGGGGCAGGGCTGGGGCTGGGGCTGGGCTGGGGCTGGGTCCAGGGCTGGGGCTGGGGCTGGGGCTGGGCTGCAGCTGGGCTGTGGCTGGGTCCAGGGCTGGGGCTGGGCTGTGGCTGGGGCTGGGCTGAGGCAGGCAAGGGGCTGGGGCTGGGGCAGGGCTGGGGCTGGGGCTTTGCCTGGGGCTGGGCTGGGGCTGGGCTGGGGCTGGGGCTGGGGCAGGGCTGGGGTAGGGCTGGAGCCAGGGCTGGGGCCGGGGCTGGGAGCAGGGCTGGCACTGAGGTTGGGGCCGGTGCTGGGGCAGGACTAGGCTGGAGGCTGGGCCTTGGGCTGGGGCTGGACTCGTGGCATGGTTGGGGCTAGGGCTGGGCATGGGGCAGGGCTGGGCCCGGTTGCTGGGGCTGGGCTGGGGCTGGGTCCAGGGCTGGGGCTGTGCTGGGCTGTGGCTGGGGCTGGGCTGAGGCAGGGATGGGGCTGGGTCCAGGGCTGGGGCTGGGCTGTGGCTGGGGCTGGACTGGGGCTGGGGCTGGGGCTGTGGGCAGGGCTGGGCTAGGGCTGGGACTGGGGCAGGGCTGGGGCTGGGCTGAGGGCAGGTCTAGGCTAGAGGTGGGGCTGGGGCAGGGCTGGGGCCGGGGTTGAGGCTGGGCTGGGTTCTGGTCTGGGCCTGGACAGGGCTGGGTTGGAGGCTGGGGCAGGGCTGGGGTAGGGCAGGGCTGGGCTGAGGCCGAGTGTAGGGCTGGGGCTGGGGCTGGGATGGGCCTGGGCTGAGGGCAGGGCTGGGCTAGGTCTGGGGCTGGGGCAGGGCTGCGGCCGGGGCTGAGGCTGGGCTGGGTTCTGGACTGGGGCTGGGGTGGGAACCAAGTCTATGGCTGGGCTGGGGCTGGGACAGGGCTGTGGTTGGGTTCAGGGCTGTGGCTGGGCTGTGGCTGAGGCTGGGCTGGGTCTGGGCTGGGGCAGGGCTGGGGCTGGGGCTGAGCTGGGGCTGGGTCCAGGGCTGGGGCTGGGCTGTGGCTGGGGCTGGGCTGGGGCTGGGTCCAGGGCTGGGGCTGGGCTGTGGCTGGGGCAGGGCTGGGGCAGGGATGGGGCGGGGGCTGCGGACAGGGCTGGGGCCTGGCTGGGGCTGGGCTGAGGGCCTGGCTGGGCTAGGGCTGGTGCTGGGGCAGGGCTGGGGCCAGGGCTGGGCTGAGGCTGGGGTCTGGGCTGAGGGCAGGGCTTGGGCAGGGCTGGAGATGGGGGCTGGGATGGGGCAGGACTGGGGCTGGGGCTGGGGCAGGGGCCGGGGATGGGGCTGTGCTGGGCTGGGGCTGGGGCTGGGCTGGGGCAGGGCTGGGGCTGGGGCTGGGCTGGGGCTGGGTCCAGGGCTGGGGCTGGGCTGTGGCTGGGGCTGGGGCTGGGCTGGGCTGGGGCTGGGGCTGGGCTGAGGCAGGGATGGGGCTGGGTCCAGGGCTGGGGCTGTGCTGGGCTGTGGCTGGGGCTGGGCTGAGGCAGTAATGGGGCTGGGTCCAGGGCTGGGGCTGGGCTGTCGCTGGGGCTGGACTGGGGCTGGGGCTGGGGCTGTGGGCAGGGCTGGGCTAGGGCTGGGACTGGGGCTGGGCTGAGGCAGGGATGGGGCTGGGTCCAGGGCTGGGGCTGGGCTGGGGCTGGGGCTGGACTGGGGCTGGGGCTGGACTGGGGCTGGGGCTGGGGTTGTGGGCTGGGGATGGACTCGTGGCACGGCTGGGGCTAGGGCTGGGCATGGGGCAGGGCTGGGGCCGGGGCTGGGCTGGGGCTGGGGTCTGGGCTGAGGGCAGGGCTTGGGCAGGGCTGGAGATGGGGGCTGGGATGGGGCAGGACTGGGGCTGGGGCTGGGGCAGGGGCCGGGGCTGGGGCTGTGCTGGGCTGGGGCTGGGGCTGGGCTGGGGCAGGGATGGGGCTGGGCTGTGGCTGGGTCCAGGGCTGGGGCTGGGCTGTGGCTGGGGCTGGGGCTGGGCTGAGGCAGGGATGGGGCTGGGTCCAGGGCTGGGGCTGGGCTGTGGCTGGGGCTGGACTGGG
This sequence comes from Melanerpes formicivorus, assembly GCF_026170545.1. NCBI lineage: Eukaryota > Metazoa > Chordata > Aves > Piciformes > Picidae > Melanerpes > Melanerpes formicivorus. Next base: position 95,067 of record NW_027142934.1, read on the forward strand.
GCTGGGGCTGGGTTTGTGGGCAGGGCTGGGCTAGGGGTGGGGCTGGGGCAGGGCTGGGGCCGGGGTTGAGGCTGGGCTGGGTTCTGGGCTGGGCCTGGGACAGGGCTCGGCCTGAGGCTCGGGCAGGGCTGGGGACAGGGATGGGATTGGGGCTGGGCTGGTGCTGGGGCAGGGCTGGGGCCGGTGCTGGGCTGGGGCTGGGGTCTGGGCTGAGGGCAGGGCTTGGGCAGGGCTGGAGATGGGGGCTGGGATGGGGCAGGACTGGGATGGGGCTGGGGCTGGGGCTGGGGCTGTGCTGGGCTGGGGCTGGGGCTGGGGCAGGGGCCGGGGCTGGGGCTGTGCTGGGCTGGGGCTGGGGCTGGGCTGGGGCAGGGATGGGGCTGGGTCCAGGGCTGGGGCAGGGCTGTGGCTGGGGCTGGAGTGGGGCTGGGGCTGTGGGCAGGGCTGGGCTAGGGCTGGGGCTGGGGCAGGGCTGGGGCTGGGCTGAGGGCAGGGCTAGGCTAGGGGTGGGGCTGGGGCAGGGCTGGGGCCGGGGTTGAGGCTGGGCTGGGTTCTGGGCTGGGCCTGGGACAGGGCTGGGGCTGGGGCTGGGGCTGGGGCAGGGCTGGGGTAGAGTAGGGCTGGGCTGCGGCCGGGGCTGAGGCTGGGCTGGGGCTGGGTCCAGGGCTGGGGCTGGGGCTGTGGCTGGGGCTGGGGCTGTGCTGGGCTGGGGCTTGGGCTGGGCTGAGGCAGGGATGGGGCTGGGTCCAGTGCTGGGGCTGGGCTGGGGCTGGGGCTGGGGCTGTGGGCAGGGCTGGGCTAGGGCTGAGGGCAGGGCTAGGCTAGGGGTGGGGCTGGGGCAGGGCTGGGGTTGGGTCCAGGGCTGGGGCTGTGCTGTGGCTGGGGCTGGGCTGGGTCTGGACTGGGGCAGGGCTGGGGCTGGGGCTGGGCTGGGGCTGGGTCCAGGGCTGGGGCTGGGGCTGGGGCTGGGGCTGGGCTGCGGCTGGGCTGTGGCTGGGTCCAGGGCTGGGGTTGGGCTGTGGGTGGGGCTGGGCTGAGGCAGGGAAGGTGCGGGGGCTGGGGCAGGGCTGGGGTAGGGCTGGAGCCAGGGCTGGGGCCGGGGCTGGGAGCAGGGCTGGCACTGAGGTTGGGGCCGGGGCTGGGGCAGGACTAGGCTGGAGGCTGGGCCTTGGGCTGGGGCTGGACTCGTGGCATGGTTGGGGCTAGGGCTGGGCATGGGGCAGGGCTGGGCCCGGTTGCTGGGGCTGGGCTGGGGCTGGGTCCAGGGCTGGGGCTGTGCTGGGCTGTGGCTGGGGCTGGGCTGAGGCAGGGATGGGGCTGGGTCCAGGGCTGGGGCTGGGCTGTCGCTGGGGCTGGACTGGGGCTGGGGCTGGGGCTGTGGGCAGGGCTGGGCTAGGGCTGGGACTGGGGCAGGGCTGGGGCTGGGCTGAGGGCAGGTCTAGGCTAGAGGTGGGGCTGGGGCAGGGCTGGGGCCGGGGTTGAGGCTGGGCTGGGTTCTGGTCTGGGCCTGGACAGGGCTGGGTTGGAGGCTGGGGCAGGGCTGGGGTAGGGCAGGGCTGGGCTGAGGCCGAGTGTGGGGCTGGGGCTGGGGCTGGGATGGGCCTGGGCTGAGGGCAGGGCTGGGCTAGGTCTGGGGCTGGGGCAGGGCTGCGGCCGGGGCTGAGGCTGGGCTGGGTTATGTACTGGGGCTGGGGCGGGAACCAAGTCTATGGCTGGGCTGGGGCCGGGACAGGGCTGGGGTTGGGTTCAGGGCTGTGGCTGGGCTGTGGCTGAGGCTGGGCTGGGTCTGGGCTGGGGCAGGGCTGGGGCTGGGGCTGAGCTGGGGCTGGGTCCAGGGCTGGGGGTGGGCTGTGGCTGGGGCTGGGCTGGGGCTGGGTCCAGGGCTGGGGCTGGGGCTGTGGCTGGGGCTGGGCTGCGGCTGGGCTGGGGCTGGGTCCAGGGCTGGGGCTGGGCTGTGGCTGGGGCTGGGCTGGGGCTGGGTCCAGGGCTGGGGCTGGGCTGTGGCTGGGGCACGGCTGGGGCAGGGATGGGGCGGGGGCTGGGGCAGGGCTGGGGCTGGGGCTTTGGCTGGGGCTGGGCTGGGGCTGGGCTGGGGCGGGGTCTGGGGCAGGGCTGGGGGAGGGCTGGAGCCAGGGCTGGGGCCGGGGCTGGGAGCAGGGCTGGCACTAAGGCTGTGGCCGGGGCTGGGGCAGGACTAGGCTGGAGGCTGGGCCTTGGGCTGGGGATGGACTCGTGGCACGGCTGGGGCTAGGGCTGGGCATGGGGCAGGGCTGGGCCCGGTTGCTGGGGCTGGGCTGGGGTTGGGCTGGGGCTGGGTCTGAGCTGGGGACGAGGCTGGGGCTGTGGCTGTGGCTGGGGCTGCGGACAGGGCTGGGGCCTGGCTGGGGCTGGGCTGAGGGCCTGGCTGGGCTAGGGCTGGTGCTGGGGCAGGGCTGGGGCCAGGGCTGGGCTGAGGCTGGGGTCTGGGCTGAGGGCAGGGCTTGGGCAGGTCTGGAGATGGGGGCTGGGATGGGGCAGGACTGGGGCTGGGGCTGGGGCAGGGGCCGGGGCTGGGGCTGTGCTGGGCTGGGGCTGGGGCTGGGCTGGGGCAGGGCTGGGGCTGGGGCTGGGCTGGGGCTGGGTCCAGGGCTGGGGCTGGGCTGTGGCTGGGGCTGGGGCTGGGCTGGGCTGGGGCTGGGGCTGGGCTGAGGCAGGGATGGGGCTGGGTCCAGTGCTGGGGCTGGGCTGTGGCTGCGGCTGGACTGGGGCTGGGGCTGGGGCTGTGGGCAGGGCTGGGCTAGGGCTGGGGCTGGGGCAGGGCGGGGGCTGGGCTGAGGGCAGGGCTAGGCTAGGGGTGGGGCTGGGGCAGGGCTGGGGTTGGGTCCAGGGCTGGGGCTGGGCTGGGGCTGGGGCTGGGCTGGGTCTGGGCTGGGGCAGGGCTGGGGCTGGAGCTGGGCTGGGGCTGGGTCCAGGGCTGGGGCTGGGGCTGGGGCTGGGCTGCGGCTGGGCTGTGGCTGGGTCCAGGGCTGGGGCTGGGCTGTGGCTGGGGCTGGGCTGAGGCAGGGAAGGGGCTGGGGCTGGGGCAGGGCTGGGGCTGGGGCTTTGCCTGGGGCTGGGCTGGGGCAGGGCTGGGGCTGGGGCTGGGGCAGGGCTGGGGTAGGGCTGGAGCCAGGGCTGGGGCCGGGGCTGGGAGCAGGGCTGGCACTGAGGTTGGGGCCGGGGCTGGGGCAGGACTAGGCTGGAGGCTGGGCCTTGGGCTGGGGCTGGACTCGTGGCATGGTTGGGGCTAGGGCTGGGCATGGGGCAGGGCTGGGCCCGGTTGCTGGGGCTGGGCTGGGGCTGGGTCCAGGGCTGGGGCTGTGCTGGGCTGTGGCTGGGGCTGGGCTGAGGCAGGGATGGGGCTGGGTCCAGGGCTGGGGCTGGGCTGTCGCTGGGGCTGGACTGGGGCTGGGGCTGGGGCTGTGGGCAGGGCTGGGCTAGGGCTGGGACTGGGGCAGGGCTGGGGCTGGGCTGAGGGCAGGTCTAGGCTAGAGGTGGGGCTGGGGCAGGGCTGGGGCCGGGGTTGAGGCTGGGCTGGGTTCTGGTCTGGGCCTGGACAGGGCTGGGTTGGAGGCTGGGGCAGGGCTGGGGTAGGGCAGGGCTGGGCTGAGGCCGAGTGTGGGGCTGGGGCTGGGGCTGGGATGGGCCTGGGCTGAGGGCAGGGCTGGGCTAGGTCTGGGGCTGGGGCAGGGCTCTGGCCGGGGCTGAGGCTGGGCTGGGTTCTGGACTGGGGCTGGGGCGGGAACCAAGTCTATGGCTGGGCTGGGGCTGGGACAGGGCTGTGGTTGGGTTCAGGGCTGTGGCTGGGCTGTGGCTGAGGCTGGGCTGGGTCTGGGCTGGGGCAGGGCTGGGGCTGGGGCTGAGCTGGGGCTGGGTCCAGGGCTGGGGCTGGGCTGTGGCTGGGGCTGGGCTGGGGCTGGGTCCAGGGCTGGGGCTGGGCTGTGGCTGGGGCAGGGCTGGGGCAGGGATGGGGCGGGGGCTGCGGACAGGGCTGGGGCCTGGCTGGGGCTGGGCTGAGGGCCTGGCTGGGCTAGGGCTGGTGCTGGGGCAGGGCTGGGGCCGGGGCTGGGCTGGGGCTGGGGTCTGGGCTGAGGGCAGGGCTTGGGCAGGGCTGGAGATGGGGGCTGGGGTGGGGCAGGACTGGGGCTGGGGCAGGGGCTGGGGCTGGGGCTGTGCTGGGCTGGGGCTGGGGCTGGGCTGGGGCAGGGATGGGGCTGGGTCCAGGGCTGGGGCAGGGCTGTGGCTGGGGCTGGAGTGGGGCTGGGGCTGTGGGCAGGGCTGGGCTAGGGCTGGGGCTGGGGCAGGGCTCGGCCTGAGGCTCGGGCAGGGCTGGGGACAGGGATGGGATTGGGGCTGGGCTGGTGCTGGGGCAGGGCTGGGGCCGGTGCTGGGCTGGGGCTGGGGTCTGGGCTGAGGGCAGGGCTTGGGCAGGGCTGGAGATGGGGGCTGGGATGGGGCAGGACTGGGGCTGGGGCTGGGGCTGGGGCTGGGGCAGGGGCCGGGGCTGGGGCTGTGCTGGGCTGGGGCTGGGGCTGGGCTGGGGCAGGGATGGGGCTGGGTCCAGGGCTGGGGCAGGGCTGTGGCTGGGGCTGGAGTGGGGCTGGGGCTGTGGGCAGGGCTGGGCTAGGGCTGGGGCTGGGGCAGGGCTGGGGCTGGGCTGAGGGCAGGGCTAGGCTAGGGGTGGGGCTGGGGCAGGGCTGGGGCCGGGGTTGAGGCTGGGCTGGGTTCTGGGCTGGGCCTAGGACAGGGCTGGGGCTGGGGCTGGGGCTGGGGCAGGGCTGGGGTAGAGTAGGGCTGGGCTGCGGCCGGGGCTGAGGCTGGGCTGGGGCTGGGTCCAGGGCTGGGGCTGGGGCTGTGGCTGGGGCTGGGGCTGTGCTGGGCTGGGGCTTGGGCTGGGCTGAGGCAGGGATGGGGCTGGGTCCAGGGCTGGGGCAGGGCTGTGGCTGGGGCTGGAGTGGGGCTGGGGCTGTGGGCAGGGCTGGGCTAGGGCTGGGGCTGGGGCAGGGCTGGGGCTGGGCTGAGGGCAGGGCTAGGCTAGAGGTGGGGCTGGGGCAGGGCTGGGGCCGGGGTTGAGGCTGGGCTGGGTTCTGGTCTGGGCCTGGACAGGGCTGGGTTGGAGGCTGGGGCAGGGCTGGGGTAGGGCAGGGCTGGGCTGAGGCCGAGTGTGGGGCTGGGGCTGGGGCTGGGATGGGCCTGGGCTGAGGGCAGGGCTGGGCTAGGTCTGGGGCTGGGGCAGGGCTCTGGCCGGGGCTGAGGCTGGGCTGGGTTCTGGACTGGGGCTGGGGCGGGAACCAAGTCTATGGCTGGGCTGGGGCTGGGACAGGGCTGTGGTTGGGTTCAGGGCTGTGGCTGGGCTGTGGCTGAGGCTGGGCTGGGTCTGGGCTGGGGCAGGGCTGGGGCTGGGGCTGAGCTGGGGCTGGGTCCAGGGCTGGGGCTGGGCTGTGGCTGGGGCTGGGCTGGGGCTGGGTCCAGGGCTGGGGCTGGGCTGTGGCTGGGGCAGGGCTGGGGCAGGGATGGGGCGGGGGCTGCGGACAGGGCTGGGGCCTGGCTGGGGCTGGGCTGAGGGCCTGGCTGGGCTAGGGCTGGTGCTGGGGCAGGGCTGGGGCCGGGGCTGGGCTGGGGCTGGGGTCTGGGCTGAGGGCAGGGCTTGGGCAGGGCTGGAGATGGGGGCTGGGGTGGGGCAGGACTGGGGCTGGGGCAGGGGCTGGGGCTGGGGCTGTGCTGGGCTGGGGCTGGGGCTGGGCTGGGGCAGGGATGGGGCTGGGCTGTGGCTGGGTCCAGGGCTGGGGCTGGGCTGTGGCTGGGGCTGGGGCTGGGCTGAGGCAGGGATGGGGCTGGGTCCAGGGCTGGGGCTGGGCTGTGGCTGGGGCTGGACTGGGGCTGGGGCTGGGGTTGTGGGCAGGGCTGGGCTAGGGGTGGGGCTGGGGCAGGGCTGGGGCCGGGGTTGAGGCTGGGCTGGGTTCTGGGCTGGGCCTGGGACAGGGCTCGGCCTGAGGCTCGGGCAGGGCTGGGGACAGGGATGGGATTGGGGCTGGGCTGGTGCTGGGGCAGGGCTGGGGCCGGTGCTGGGCTGGGGCTGGGGTCTGGGCTGAGGGCAGGGCTTGGGCAGGGCTGGAGATGGGGGCTGGGATGGGGCAGGACTGGGGCTGGGGCTGGGGCTGGGGCAGGGGCCGGGGCTGGGGCTGTGCTGGGCTGGGGCTGGGGCTGGGCTGGGGCAGGGATGGGGCTGGGTCCAGGGCTGGGGCAGGGCTGTGGCTGGGGCTGGAGTGGGGCTGGGGCTGTGGGCAGGGCTGGGCTAGGGCTGGGGCTGGGGCAGGGCTGGGGCTGGGCTGAGGGCAGGGCTAGGCTAGGGGTGGGGCTGGGGCAGGGCTGGGGCCGGGGTTGAGGCTGGGCTGGGTTCTGGGCTGGGCCTGGGACAGGGCTGGGGCTGGGGCTGGGGCTGGGGCAGGGCTGGGGTAGAGTAGGGCTGGGCTGCGGCCGGGGCTGAGGCTGGGCTGGGGCTGGGTCCAGGGCTGGGGCTGGGGCTGTGGCTGGGGCTGGGGCTGTGCTGGGCTGGGGCTTGGGCTGGGCTGAGGCAGGGATGGGGCTGGGTCCAGTGCTGGGGCTGGGCTGGGGCTGGGGCTGGGGCTGTGGGCAGGGCTGGGCTAGGGCTGAGGGCAGGGCTAGGCTAGGGGTGGGGCTGGGGCAGGGCTGGGGTTGGGTCCAGGGCTGGGGCTGTGCTGTGGCTGGGGCTGGGCTGGGTCTGGGCTGGGGCAGGGCTGGGGCTGGGGCTGGGCTGGGGCTGGGTCCAGGGCTGGGGCTGGGGCTGGGGCTGGGGCTGGGCTGCGGCTGGGCTGTGGCTGGGTCCAGGGCTGGGGTTGGGCTGTGGGTGGGGCTGGGCTGAGGCAGGGAAGGTGCGGGGGCTGGGGCAGGGCTGGGGTAGGGCTGGAGCCAGGGCTGGGGCCGGGGCTGGGAGCAGGGCTGGCACTGAGGTTGGGGCCGGGGCTGGGGCAGGACTAGGCTGGAGGCTGGGCCTTGGGCTGGGGCTGGACTCGTGGCATGGTTGGGGCTAGGGCTGGGCATGGGGCAGGGCTGGGCCCAGTTGCTGGGGCTGGGCTGGGGCTGGGTCCAGGGCTGGGGCTGTGCTGGGCTGTAGCTGGGGCTGGGCTGAGGCAGTAATGGGGCTGGGTCCAGGGCTGGGGCTGGGCTGTCGCTGGGGCTGGACTGGGGCTGGGGCTGGGGCTGTGGGCAGGGCTGGGCTAGGGCTGGGACTGGGGCAGGGCTGGGGCTGGGTTGAGGGCAGGTCTAGGCTAGAGGTGGGGCTGGGGCAGGGCTGGGGCCGGGGTTGAGGCTGGGCTGGGTTCTGGTCTGGGCCTGGACAGGGCTGGGTTGGAGGCTGGGGCAGGGCTGGGGTAGGGCAGGGCTGGGCTGAGGCCGAGTGTGGGGCTGGGGCTGGGGCTGGGATGGGCCTGGGCTGAGGGCAGGGCTGGGCTAGGTCTGGGGCTGGGGCAGGGCTCTGGCCGGGGGCTGAGGCTGGGCTGGGTTCTGGACTGGGGGCTGGGGCGGGAACCAAGTCTATGGCTGGGCTGGGGCTGGGACAGGGCTGTGGTTGGGTTCAGGGCTGTGGCTGGGCTGTGGCTGAGGCTGGGCTGGGTCTGGGCTGGGGCAGGGCTGGGGCTGGGGCTGAGCTGGGGCTGGGTCCAGGGCTGGGGCTGGGCTGTGGCTGGGGCTGGGCTGGGGCTGGGTCCAGGGCTGGGGCTGGGCTGTGGCTGGGGCAGGGCTGGGGCAGGGATGGGGCGGGGGCTGCGGACAGGGCTGGGGCCTGGCTGGGGCTGGGCTGAGGGCCTGGCTGGGCTAGGGCTGGTGCTGGGGCAGGGCTGGGGCCGGGGCTGGGCTGGGGCTGGGGTCTGGGCTGAGGGCAGGGCTTGGGCAGGGCTGGAGATGGGGGCTGGGGTGGGGCAGGACTGGGGCTGGGGCAGGGGCTGGGGCTGGGGCTGTGCTGGGCTGGGGCTGGGGCTGGGCTGGGGCAGGGATGGGGCTGGGCTGTGGCTGGGTCCAGGGCTGGGGCTGGGCTGTGGCTGGGGCTGGGGCTGGGCTGAGGCAGGGATGGGGCTGGGTCCAGGGCTGGGGCTGGGCTGTGGCTGGGGCTGGACTGGGGCTGGGGCTGGGGTTGTGGGCAGGGCTGGGCTAGGGGTGGGGCTGGGGCAGGGCTGGGGCCGGGGTTGAGGCTGGGCTGGGTTCTGGGCTGGGCCTGGGACAGGGCTCGGCCTGAGGCTCGGGCAGGGCTGGGGACAGGGATGGGATTGGGGCTGGGCTGGTGCTGGGGCAGGGCTGGGGCCGGTGCTGGGCTGGGGCTGGGGTCTGGGCTGAGGGCAGGGCTGGGCTAGGTCTGGGGCTGGGGCAGGGCTGCGGCCGGGGCTGAGGCTGGGCTGGGTTCTGGACTGGGGCTGGGGCGGGAACTAAGTCTATGGCTGGGCTGGGGCCGGGACAGGGCTGGGGTTGGGTTCAGGGCTGTGGCTGGGCTGTGGCTGAGGCTGGGCTGGGTCTGGGCTGGGGCAGGGCTGGGGCTGGGGCTGAGCTGGGGCTGGGTCCAGGGCTGGGGGTGGGCTGTGGCTGGGGCTGGGCTGGGGCTGGGTCCAGGGCTGGGGCTGGGGCTGGGGCTGTGGCTGGGGCTGGGCTGCGGCTGGGCTGGGGCTGGGTCCAGGGCTGGGGCTGGGCTGTGGCTGGGGCTGGGCTGGGGCTGGGTCCAGGGCTGGGGCTGGGCTGTGGCTGGGGCACGGCTGGGGCAGGGATGGGGCGGGGGCTGGGGCAGGGCTGGGGCTGGGGCTTTGGCTGGGGCTGGGCTGGGGCTGGGCTGGGGCGGGGTCTGGGGCAGGGCTGGGGGAGGGCTGGAGCCAGGGCTGGGGCCGGGGCTGGGAGCAGGGCTGGCACTAAGGTTGGGGCCGGGGCTGGGGCAGGACTAGGCTGGAGGCTGGGCCTTGGGCTGGGGATGGACTCGTGGCACGGCTGGGGCTAGGGCTGGGCATGGGGCAGGGCTGGGCCCGGTTGCTGGGGCTGGGCTGGGGTTGGGCTGGGGCTGGGTCTGAGCTGGGGACGAGGCTGGGGCTGTGGCTGTGGCTGGGGCTGCGGACAGGGCTGGGGCCTGGCTGGGGCTGGGCTGAGGGCCTGGCTGGGCTAGGGCTGGTGCTGGGGCAGGGCTGGGGCCAGGGCTGGGCTGAGGCTGGGGTCTGGGCTGAGGGCAGGGCTTGGGCAGGGCTGGAGATGGGGGCTGGGATGGGGCAGGACTGGGGCTGGGGCTGGGGCAGGGGCCGGGGATGGGGCTGTGCTGGGCTGGGGCTGGGGCTGGGCTGGGGCAGGGCTGGGGCTGGGGCTGGGCTGGGGCTGGGTCCAGGGCTGGGGCTGGGCTGTGGCTGGGGCTGGGGCTGGGCTGGGCTGGGGCTGGGGCTGGGCTGAGGCAGGGATGGGGCTGGGTCCAGTGCTGGGGCTGGGCTGTGGCTGCGGCTGGACTGGGGCTGGGGCTGGGGCTGTGGGCAGGGCTGGGCTAGGGCTGGGGCTGGGGCAGGGCGGGGGCTGGGGCTGGGGCTGGGGCAGGGCTGGGGCTGGGCTGAGGGCAGGGCTGGGGCAGGGCTGGGGCTGGGGCTGGATCTGGGTCTGGGTCCAGGGCTGGGGCTGGGTTGTGTCTGGGGCCGGGCTGGGGCAGGGCTGGGGTTGGGGCTGTGGCTGGGTCTGGGCTGGGGCTGAGCTGGGGCTGGGTCCAGGGCTGGGGCTGGACTGTGGCTGTGGCTGGGCTGGGGCAGGGCTGGGGCTGGGGCTGGGCTGGGTCCGAGGGTGGGGCTGGGGCTGGGGCTGGGGCAGGGCTGGGGCCGGGGTTGAGGCTGGGCTGGGTTCTGGGCTGGGCCTGGGACAGGGCTCGGCCTGAGGCTCGGGCAGGGCTGGGGACAGGGATGGGATTGGGGCTGGGCTGGTGCTGGGGCAGGGCTGGGGCCGGTGCTGGGCTGGGGCTGGGGTCTGGGCTGAGGGCAGGGCTTGGGCAGGGCTGGAGATGGGGGCTGGGATGGGGGCAGGACTGGGGCTGGGGCTGGGGCTGGGGCTGGGGCTGTGCTGGGCTGGGGCTGGGGCTGGGGCAGGGGCCGGGGCTGGGGCTGTGCTGGGCTGGGGCTGGGGCTGGGCTGGGGCAGGGATGGGGCTGGGTCCAGGGCTGGGGCAGGGCTGTGGCTGGGGCTGGAGTGGGGCTGGGGCTGTGGGCAGGGCTGGGCTAGGGCTGGGGCTGGGGCAGGGCTGGGGCCGGGCTGAGGGCAGGGCTAGGCTAGGGGTGGGGCTGGGGCAGGGCTGGGGCCGGGGTTGAGGCTGGGCTGGGTTCTGGGCTGGGCCTGGGACAGGGCTGGGGCTGGGGCTGGGGCTGGGGCAGGGCTGGGGTAGGGTAGGGCTGGGCTGCGGCCGGGGCTGAGGCTGGGCTGGGGCTGGGTCCAGGGCTGGGGCTGGGGCTGTGGCTGGGGCTGGGGCTGTGCTGGGCTGGGGCTTGGGCTGGGCTGAGGCACGGATGGGGCTGGGTCCAGTGCTGGGGCTGGGCTGGGGCTGGGGCTGGGGCTGTGGGCAGGGCTGGGCTAGGGCTGGGGCTGGGGCAGGGCGGGGGCTGGGCTGAGGGCAGGGCTAGGCTAGGGGTGGGGCTGGGGCAGGGCTGGGGTTGGGTCCAGGGCTGGGGCTGGGCTGGGGCTGGGGCTGGGCTGGGTCTGGGCTGGGACAGGGCTGGGGCTGGGGCTGGGCTGGGGCTGGGTCCAGGGCTGGGGCTGGGGCTGGGGATGGGGCTGGGCTGCGGCTGGGCTTTGGCTGGGTCCAGGGCTGGGGCTGGGCTGTGGCTGGGGCTGGGCTGAGGCAGGGAAGGGGCTGGGGCTGGGGCAGGGCTGGGGCTGGGGCTGGGGCAGGGCTGGGCTAGGGCTGGAGCCAGGGCTGGGGCCGGGGCTGGGAGCAGGGCTGGCACTGAGGTTGGGGCCGGGGCTGGGGCAGGACTAGGCTGGAGGCTGGGCCTTGGGCTGGGGCTGGACTCGTGGCATGGTTGGGGCTAGGGCTGGGCATGGGGCAGGGCTGGGCCCGGTTGCTGGGGCTGTGCTGGGGCTGGGTCCAGGGCTGGGGCTGTGCTGGGCTGTGGCTGGGGCTGGGCTGAGGCAGGGATGGGGCTGGGTCCAGGGCTGGGGCTGGGCTGTCGCTGGGGCTGGACTGGGGCTGGGGCTGGGGCTGTGGGCAGGGCTGGGCTAGGGCTGGGACTGGGGCAGGGCTGGGGCTGGGCTGAGGGCAGGTCTAGGCTAGAGGTGGGGCTGGGGCAGGGCTGGGGCCGGGGTTGAGGCTGGGCTGGGTTCTGGTCTGGGCCTGGACAGGGCTGGGTTGGAGGCTGGGGCAGGGCTGGGGTAGGGCAGGGCTGGGCTGAGGCCGAGTGTGGGGCTGGGGCTGGGGCTGGGATGGGCCTGGGCTGAGGGCAGGGCTGGGCTAGGTCTGGGGCTGGGGCAGGGCTCTGGCCGGGGCTGAGGCTGGGCTGGGTTCTGGACTGGGGCTGGGGCGGGAACCAAGTCTATGGCTGGGCTGGGGCTGGGACAGGGCTGTGGTTGGGTTCAGGGCTGTGGCTGGGCTGTGGCTGAGGCTGGGCTGGGTCTGGGCTGGGGCAGGGCTGGGGCTGGGGCTGAGCTGGGGCTGGGTCCAGGGCTGGGGCTGGGCTGTGGCTGGGGCTGGGCTGGGGCTGGGTCCAGGGCTGGGGGCTGGGCTGTGGCTGGGGCAGGGCTGGGGCAGGGATGGGGCGGGGGCTGCGGACAGGGCTGGGGCCTGGCTGGGGCTGGGCTGAGGGCCTGGCTGGGCTAGGGCTGGTGCTGGGGCAGGGCTGGGGCCGGGGCTGGGCTGGGGCTGGGGTCTGGGCTGAGGGCAGGGCTTGGGCAGGGCTGGAGATGGGGGCTGGGGTGGGGCAGGACTGGGGCTGGGGCTGGGGCAGGGGCCGGGGCTGGGGCTGTGCTGGGCTGGGGCTGGGGCTGGGCTGGGGCAGGGATGGGGCTGGGCTGTGGCTGGGTCCAGGGCTGGGGCTGGGCTGTGGCTGGGGCTGGGGCTGGGCTGAGGCAGGGATGGGGCTGGGTCCAGGGCTGGGGCTGGGCTGTGGCTGGGGCTGGACTGGGGCTGGGGCTGGGGTTGTGGGCAGGGCTGGGCTAGGGGTGGGGCTGGGGCAGGGCTGGGGCCGGGGTTGAGGCTGGGCTGGGTTCTGGGCTGGGCCTGGGACAGGGCTCGGCCTGAGGCTCGGGCAGGGCTGGGGACAGGGATGGGATTGGGGCTGGGCTGGTGCTGGGGCAGGGCTGGGGCCGGTGCTGGGCTGGGGCTGGGGTCTGGGCTGAGGGCAGGGCTTGGGCAGGGCTGGAGATGGGGGCTGGGATGGGGCAGGACTGGGGCCAGGGCTGGGGCTGGGGCTGTGCTGGGCTGGGGCTGGGGCTGGGGCAGGGGCCGGGGCTGGGGCTGTGCTGGGCTGGGGCTGGGGCTGGGGCAGGGCTGTGGCTGGGGCTGGAGTGGGGCTGGGGCTGTGGGCAGGGCTGGGCTAGGGCTGGGGCTGGGGCAGGGCTGGGGCTGGGCTGAGGGCAGGGCTAGGCTAGGGGTGGGGCTGGGGCAGGGCTGGGGCCGGGGTTGAGGCTGGGCTGGGTTCTGGGCTGGGCCTGGGACAGGGCTGGGGCTGGGGCTGGGGCTGGGGCAGGGCTGGGGTAGAGTAGGGCTGGGCTGCGGCCGGGGCTGAGGCTGGGCTGGGGCTGGGTCCAGGGCTGGGGCTGGGGCTGTGGCTGGGGCTGGGGCTGTGCTGGGCTGGGGCTTGGGCTGGGCTGAGGCAGGGATGGGGCTGGGTCCAGTGCTGGGGCTGGGCTGGGGCTGGGGCTGGGGCTGTGGGCAGGGCTGGGCTAGGGCTGAGGGCAGGGCTAGGCTAGGGGTGGGGCTGGGGCAGGGCTGGGGTTGGGTCCAGGGCTGGGGCTGTGCTGTGGCTGGGGCTGGGCTGGGTCTGGGCTGGGGCAGGGCTGGGGCTGGGGCTGGGCTGGGGCTGGGTCCAGGGCTGGGGCTGGGGCTGGGGCTGGGGCTGGGCTGCGGCTGGGCTGTGGCTGGGTCCAGGGCTGGGGTTGGGCTGTGGGTGGGGCTGGGCTGAGGCAGGGAAGGTGCGGGGGCTGGGGCAGGGCTGGGGTAGGGCTGGAGCCAGGGCTGGGGCCGGGGCTGGGAGCAGGGCTGGCACTGAGGTTGGGGGCCGGGGCTGGGGCAGGACTAGGCTGGAGGCTGGGCCTTGGGCTGGGGCTGGACTCGTGGCATGGTTGGAGCTAGGGCTGGGCATGGGGCAGGGCTGGGCCCGGTTGCTGGGGCTGGGCTGGGGCTGGGTCCAGGGCTGGGGCTGTGCTGGGCTGTGGCTGGGGCTGGGCTGAGGCAGGGATGGGGCTGGGTCCAGGGCTGGGGCTGGGCTGTCGCTGGGGCTGGACTGGGGCTGGGGCTGTGGGCAGGGCTGGGCTAGGGCTGGGACTGGGGCAGGGCTGGGGCTGGGCTGAGGGCAGGTCTAGGCTAGAGGTGGGGCTGGGGCAGGGCTGGGGCCGGGGTTGAGGCTGGGCTGGGTTCTGGTCTGGGCCTGGACAGGGCTGGGTTGGAGGCTGGGGCAGGGCTGGGGTAGGGCAGGGCTGGGCTGAGGCCGAGTGTGGGGCTGGGGCTGGGGCTGGGATGGGCCTGGGCTGAGGGCAGGGCTGGGCTAGGTCTGGGGCTGGGGCAGGGGCTGCGGCCGGGGCTGAGGCTGGGCTGGGTTCTGGACTGGGGCTGGGGCGGGAACCAAGTGTATGGCTGGGCTGGGGCCGGGACAGGGCTGGGGTTGGGTTCAGGGCTGTGGCTGGGCTGTGGCTGAGGCTGGGCTGGGTCTGGGCTGGGGCAGGGCTGGGGCTGGGGCTGAGCTGGGGCTGGGTCCAGGGCTGGGGGGTGGGCTGTGGCTGGGGCTGGGATGGGGCTGGGCTGGGGCTGGGTCCAGGGCTGGGGCTGGGCTGTGGCTGGGGCTGGGCTGGGGCTGGGTCCAGGGCTGGGGCTGGGCTGTGGCTGGGGCACGGCTGGGGCAGGGATGGGGGCGGGGGCTGGGGCAAGGCTGGGGCTGGGGCTTTGGCTGGGGCTGGGCTGGGGCTGGGCTGGGGCGGGGGTCTGGGGCAGGGCTGGGGGAGGGCTGGAGCCAGGGCTGGGGCCGGGGCTGGGAGCAGGGCTGGCACTAAGGTTGGGGCCGGGGCTGGGGCAGGACTA